>NC_082723.1:67795876-68095876 GCF_030144855.1 Hypanus sabinus | reverse complement strand
AGCCTTCATCAGGACTGGAAATGAAAGAGGCAGAAACCAGATAAGGTGGGGAACAAGGGAAGAGCTCTAGCTTGCAAGACAAGACCAGGTGAAGAGAATGGTGGATGGGCGGGAAAGAGGATGATGACAGCAGCTAGGAGGGGATGAATGGAAGAGACAAAGGGCTGAAAGGATCTAATAGGAAAGGACAGGAGAAAAAGAAAGAAGGGCACCAGTGGGAGGTGACGGGCAGGTGAGAAGACAAGAAGCTGTTCCTGAAACTGATGGTGTGGAACATCAGGCTTCCGTACCTCCTAATCCGATGGAGGCAGTGAGAAGGGAGCATGACCCAGATGGTTGGGGGTCTTTGATTAGATGTTCTTTTTGAGGTAGCACTTCCTATTGATACTCCTTTAACCCTGTACCTAATTACATAGAGTTGTTTCAGTCATTGCAACTCTGCCAAGTTTCCTCAGTGCAATACATTCATGTTCTTGGTGTTCACTGGGAGGGTGGATGAACACACTCCCAGCTTTGGTCACAAGATCCGCATGCCTACTTGCTATTCAAATAGAAAAGGAAATAATACAACTGATTCAACCCAGAACTGAACACATAATGCACCTTTCCTGGCCTCACTATCACAGTCAAATTTCCTTTGAACTTACCCCCCTCAGTTAAAAGGCATGCCATCTAGTGTTAGGCATTTCAACCCTGAGAAAAATAAATCTTTTATTTATTTAGCGATACAGTACGATGAAGGCCCTTCAAGCCATGCCAAGCAACCCCAACAAATCTGAATAACCCTAACCTAACCATGGGACAATTTACAATGACCAATAAACCTACCCAGTAGGTCTTTGGACAATGGGAGAAAACTGGAGCACCTGGAAAAAACTCACGGGAAGGATGATACAAACTCCTTACTGAACCGGGCCAGTACTGAACTTCGAAACACCCTGAACTATAATTACATTGTACTAACCGCTTTTGTGAAAAGCAGTGCTTTGAACTAAGTTTCTGAACTTACTGCCTACATTTTACACAGTATTACCTCACTGCAACAGTGCACCATGCAGAGCGTCCCATTACAATAGAAGAGTACCTACTTGCTGACTTTCACTTTAACGGGTCTGGGTCTTGGTGGAAGATCCGGCGAGTTGTAGATTTCCTCAATAAGCTTTCTTGTCACCTTCCGCTTGGGCATGACTGTCTCAGTCTCGTGTCGAGAGAGTTTATTTTCAATTCCCACTAGATTGAAGGCAGACAAGTCTACATTCTAAAGATAAAAGTGCAATTTTTAAAAAATGAAATCTACAGATAACCTCAGGGAAAAGAATGGAAATAAAATAATTTGAGCACTTACTTTCCAAGGATCATATTCAAGTGTTTTCAGCACTAGAGATGAAATGGAGTATTGTAGAGCTTTGCAAACATATGCTGAACGGACTGCCCTGGGACACTTCAGGTTGGGGTGATTACATATCCTCCGCAGCTGCATTAGGAGATTGAGAACACTAACAAAATGGCGAGACCGCAGGGCTTCCGCTGTGCTGTTGGTCAGGCAAAGATTAGATTTACAGTCATATAATCAGACACTATTGATCCAAAACAGAAAAGCAGTCAAATTCCTCAACTAATGTTGTTATATGTAGCTATTCTGGTGACCAGCTCATCTGCACTTTTGAAATATCAGGAGATACAAACAGCGCAAAGTATGCATACACTATACAACCCTGAGATGCATCTCCTCACAGGCAGCCACAAAACAAAGAAACCCAAAAGAACACTTTTTAAAAAAGACCGTCAAACACCCAATGTTCGACGATAAAAACAAATCATGCAAACAATAAACACAAGCAAATATCATTCTGAACTGAAGTCCACACATAGACTCCATCCACAGATCCTCAGTTCAGTGTCAAGCTGAGTAAATGTTGAGCAGCAGCAAGTAGTGAGCTGAACTGGCCCGTCCCTCACCTCAGGCCCCGACTCCCTGAACTTTTCAATCTGGCCCAGCATCTGAATCATCATCCAAACATTGGGTTCAGTCGCTTCGATATGATCTGAGACCTGGACGCTGCTACCTTGATTCGGTCTGCACCAGACCTTTATGATTCAGCCTGGTGCTAAATCAATCAAACCTCGGGTTTTCCTTGTTCTTAGCAATGGGCGTGTTACTTCACCTCAGTTCTGCCACATCAAATTCTCTTCAAGTCCAAAGGAAAGTTATGGGCTATTAGTTGCGATGATCATTTAACAGAGAGATTAACAATGTACTTAGTTGCCTTCTTTGTTTCATTGACCACTAGCCAGAAGTTGCTGAGATTCACTAGCGCCATCTTAAACCTGAGTTATAGTCGCAAATCCCAAGTAAGTTTTGAGGAAAAAGTAAAGCTAGTTATTAATTACAACCTCAAACTTGACAGGTGTTCACAGAGTACAGTGGATTCCACTTAATTGGGACACATCAGGACCAGTACATTTTGGCCCAATTAAGTGGCTGCACTGATTAACCGAAGATTCATGGAAATAGTTAAAAAGGTATAAAAAAATAGTTAAGCTACTGCTTAACTGAGTAAGAAATTATGTACTTACATGAAATACAGAACAAATTAGAACACTATCAATACTATATGGTACTAATCAACTGTGTACACATTCTTAATAGTTTTCAATGGAGGAATTCACCAGCGTATGCAATGAACAAAATCAGTACAGACACCTAGTGCAGATAATGGACTGCCTTCATACAATGCTATAAATGACTGTATCCTCCAAATATTCATTTTCATTGCAACACTCAATATAATTGTTGATGCCTTCAAATTCAAAGTTCCTAACTTGTTCAAGTAGTGGAATCGGTTCATTTTCAATCCTTCAAAGTTCCTAACTTGCTCAAGTAGTGGAATCGGTTCATTTTCAATCCTAGCTGCTTCTGGCATTTTCAAATCTGAATGCTTGAGACCACAATGAGCAAAACAGTTCTGAACTGTCTACCTGCTTATTTCTCGTCAACTTTTAGTGACAGAAATCACTGCTTTTTGAACATAAACACATGCAATTGACACTACTTAAAAACAGTTCACTCTAAGCACAGTGTCATGTCTAATAGCCATACAAGCGTATATGATTGACACTGGTTAGAAAGTGTTCACCAAGTCTTCTGTCCCAATTAAGCGGCACGGTGTCCCAGATAAACAAAGAGGATCTTAGCTATTTTCTCGATTAGCTTTTGTTCTTTGAGTTGTCCCAAATAAACAGCTGCCCAAATAACCAATGGCCCAATTAACTGGAATCCACCATGTTGTTATTTCATTAAGATGACAGAATGCTCTAGTTAGGTCACAGCCACAAAATTAGAATATCATTCTCCTCATCACATTAAAAGATTTGATACCTTTAGCGAAGTTGCAGAGGAGATCTAGAAAGACATTGCTAGATCTGGAGACACAGCCATAAGAGACAGGCTCCACTGAAATTGTTTTCTTTGAAATAAAAGAGACCAAGGGAAGATGCATTGAGTTCTAAAAAACTATAATGTGCCCAGACTGATTAAAGCAGGGAGGTCAGTAACAAAGGGGAACAGATTTCAGTTAATTGTTAGGATCAGTGGGGTCTAGCAAGAGTTATATAGGAAGGATGGTGTGGGTGCAAAGATTCACCAGTAGCAAACATAAGAGATTCTGCAGATGCTGGAAATTCAAAGCAACACACACAACACAATGCTGGTGGAATTCAGTGGGTCAGACAGCATCCATGGAGAGGGAAACAGCTGGTGTTTCAGGCAGAGTTCTGATGCAGGGTTCACCCATCTTTCCAAGTGACCCATAACCTATTTATATACATTGACTGCATTCCTCACTATCCACAACCACACTTATTTTTGTGTCATCTGTAAACTCACTAATCAGACCATCTATCAGAACTTAGCAAGTTACTGTGCATTTCATGCGACTTAATGTTCTGGACCATGAGGGGCCTTGTCCACTGAAGTACAATTAATGTTTTATTTATTTATTGAGATACAGTGAGGAACAGACCCTTCCAACCGAACTCGCCACACCGCCCAGCAACCCAGCTTTTTACCTTAGACCAATTAACCTACTAAGCGGTATGTCTTTGGAATGTGGGAGGAAACTGGGGCACAAGGAGGAAACCCATGTAGTCACAGGGAGAACGTACAAACTCCTTCCAGAGGACACCAGAAGTGAACTCCAACACCATGAGCTGTAATGGCATTATGCTAACTGCTACACTACCACGGCACAAACAAAAAGTCAAATTCCTATTAAAACACAAAATCATAATTAGCCCGATTTCCACATTAACACACTTGACTAATAAGTCTTCACAGTTGGTAGCCTAGTATCATAGCTGTTTGAAATCTATCCACCTCTAACACCTGAAAGCACCCTCTAAAGAGACACACAATGTTCAACGATGAGATCTTTAGAATTTCTCAACAACTACCATCAAATTCTATCTAAACACTGCATCTTACGGGAGTAAACAGAAACCTGAACCTGAAAGTGCCAAAAGGATCTCTGGGTCTCCCTCCCCACTATTTGTGAGATGTACCAGGAGCACTGCAGACAAATGGCACAAGTACTGTTAAGAACCTCTTCCACCCATCACACAATCTCTTTGACCCACCACTGTCAGTACAAGAGCATCAGGACTGGACAGCCAGACTGGGTAACAGCTTCTTTCTTCAGGCTGTGAGACTAATGAATATCCTGCCACCACAGAGGTCTCGCCACTAGGACAGAGAGCTGTTTATTGTACTGTTTACCTGTGCTATGCATTACATTCATTTTGAATTATACTTTAGCAACTTATTTATGGTAATATTTTGATTTATGTACCATGTGTGATATATATTTTGTGGGTACACTGTGGTTGTAGATATAGTATTGTGCGAAAGTCTTAGGCACACTATTTTTTTATATGGTTTCAGATGGTATGGCTTCCACAGAGCCCTGATCTCAACATCATCGTGGCTTTTTGGGATTACCTAGAGAGACAGGAGCAAGCAAGACAGCCAAAGTCTGCAGAAGAACTGTGGAAAGTTCTTCAAGTGCTTGGAACCTACCAGTCAATTTTCTTATAAAACTGCACAATGAACCTAAGAGAATTGACTTTTAAAGGCAAAGGGTGGTCACACCAAATATTGATTTGATGTAGTTTTTTTTATTATTTACTACTCGTTATAGTAATTTTTTGATATTTAGAAACTTCTCATTTCAATATTTTGAAGGCATCTTCACTTTACAGATGTTTATAGTCAGATGACAATAAACTTGAACTCTCATGGGTTCAAAATTTTCTATGCCAAGGGAAGGAGATATTGTTATGTACTCATTTGAAATGAAAAACTCTGCAATTTGCTCTAACTTCTCATCAAGCCTCATTCAATCTATAATATTTTCATTTTCCAAATAGCTATTTTTAAAGGTTAAATGGTGTTGGGAGCAAAAGCTTTCTGAAGACTTAAATCAACAAACCAGACCACTGCAAACTGGTATTGTGAAATAAAATTTCACCAAGTGTCGTACATCCCTAAGGTCAGAAAATACTTATTTGAATTAATAAGCAACAGTAAAATATTTGATCAGTTTTTCTGTATGTGTGTGACTTACACATCGGACATAAGAACATAAGGTCAGAAGAAATAGGAGCAGAAGTAGGCACCTGGCCGGTCGAGCCTGCTCCGCCATTCAATAAGATCATGGCTGATCTGACCATGGACTCATTTCCACCTACCTGTCTTTTCCCAATAACCCTTAATTCCCTACTATACAAAAATTTATCCATCTTGTCTTTAATATGTTTACTAAGGTAGCCTCCACTGCTTCACTGGGCAGAAAATTCCACAGATTCACCACTCTTTGGGGAAAGCAGTTCCTCCTCATCTCCATCCTAAATCTACTCCCCCAAATCTTGAACTATGCTCCCTAGTTCTCGTCTCACCTACCAGTGGAAACAACTTTCCTACCTATCTATCCCTTTCATAATTTTATATGTTTCTATAAGATCTCATCTCATCCTTCTGAATTCCAGTGAGTTTAGTCCCAGGCAACTCAATCCCTCCTCGTAGTCTAATCCCCACAACTCTGGAATCAACCTGGTGAACCTCCTCTGCACTGCCTCCAAAGCCAGTACATCCTTCCTCAAGTAAGGAGACCAAAACTGTTTACATGACTCCAGATGTGGCCTTGCCAGTATCCTGTACAGTTGCAACATAATCTCCCTGCTCTTAAATTCAATCCCTCTAGCAATGAAGGCCAACATTCCATCGCCTTTTTGATAGCCTGCTGCACCTGCAAACCAGCCTTTTGTGATTCATGCACAAACACTCCCGGGTCCCTCTGCACAGCAGCATGCTGTAATCTTTCACTATTTAAATAATTTTACTTTTACTATATAAATAATAAAAGATATTCCATTTTTCCTCACACTTACCAACATTGTACACCATCTGCCAAACCTTTGTCCACTCACTTAACCTACCTATCTGCCAACTCTCCACATCCTCTGCACAATTTGCTTTTCCACTCAATTTAGTGTCATCTGCTAACTTAGTACACTACACACTGTCCCTTCTTCCAGATCATTAATGTATATCATGAACAGTTGTAGGCCCAGCACCAACCTCTGTGGCACACCGCTCACCACTAATTGCCAACCAGCGAAACACCCATGTATCCTAACTCTCCGCTTTCTATTAGTTAACCAATCTTCTATCCATGCTAATACATCACCCCCAACTCCATACATACTTATCTTATGGATAAGTCTTTTATGTGGCACCTTTTCGAGCACTTGTGGAAATCCAAGTAAATAACATCCATCTGTTCCCCTATATCCACTGTGCTTGTTATATCCTCAAAGATCTCCAGTAAGTTTGTTAAACAGGAACTGCCTTTGCTGAATCCGTGCTGCATCTGCACGATAGATCAATTTCTTTTCAGATGCCTTGTTATTTCTTCTTTAATGATAACTTCAAGCATTTTCTCAACTACAGATATTAAACTAACTGGCCTATAGTTACCTGCCTTTTGCCTACATCCATCTTTGAACAGTGGCACGACATTTGTCTTCTTCCAATCTGCTGGGACCTGCCCAGAGTCCAGAGAATTTGGGTAAATGATCACCAAAGCCTCGACTATAACCTCTGCCATTTCTTTCAGTACCATCAGGACCAGGGGACTTGTCTATCTTTAGGCCCACAAGTTTGCTCAGCACTACCTCTTTAGGTAGACAAAGGTGTTGTACCCTGATTTCATTTATTTTCAATAAAATCGGAGTACAACATCAAGGCAAACCAAGAAATTAAGTTCAGGAATGAAAGTCAATTTTGAAGTTCAGCAAACTGCCCTATTTTTCTGTTCACAAGTTGGAAATGTGTTTTACTAACTCAATGATGGCAGGAAAACTTCATTAGGAATATCCTAGCTCCACTTTGAACTTCTGCAGCCTGTGTGGTCATCAAAATCCTTCCTGGTACAGGGTTTAATAACCCCAAAATCATAGAAAAAGTTCATAAAACACTTCACATGGAATATTAAACTTTATGGTCTTTATGTAATATTGTGCAGAAGATATTGAGTGCAGGAATACTAATCCAAAGAGACAAAGGCTTTACTCTCCAATACCATCTGTTGTATTGTATGGCTCTCGCTTGTAAAAAACAAGACCATCATCGGAATCTCCCTCCCCCTGCATTTGTGCCATTTACGGGGAGTGTTGCAGACAAAGGATCCAAAACATTGTTGAGGATCCCTACCACACATTATGCAAACTCTTTGACCCATTACCATCAAGAAGGAGGTACAAGAGCACCAGGACTAAGACTGCCAAACAGGGTAACAGCTTCTTCCTTCAGGCTGTGAGACTAACGAATACCCTGCCACCACCGAGATCTCATCACTAGGACAGCAAGCTGTTTATTGTACTGTTTACCCTGTGCTGTGCAAGTCGGCACTCCGTATCCGTGGGTTCCACATCTGCAGATTAAACCAACCATGGATGGAAAATATTCAAAAAAAAAATTCCAGAAAGTTCGAAAAAGCAAAACTTGAATTTGTCATGCGCCGAGCACTATGCTGAATCGACGCAACGAAGTGATGTGTAAGCATACCCTGCTGTAGCCTCCCGCCATTTCACAGATCCTCAGTCTCTCTCCAGCACTCGTTGTTTAAGCATTGTTCGCCTCGCATCTCATTCGTTCACTACTTATGTTGTGAGAAGAGGAAGGAGTTTAAGGCTAGTAAGGGATGACTGGCTAGCTACGTAAAGCGCTACAGCCTCAAGAACTTAAAGATCATGGGAGAATCAGCATCCGTTGATGCCAAGGCAGCATCAGCGTTCCCAGAAGAGCTACGATGGTTGCATCTATACTGAACATGTACAGACCTTTTTTCTTGTCATTATTCCCTAAACAATACAGTATAACAACTATTTACATAGCACTTACATTATATTAGGTATTATAAGTAATCCAGAGGTGATTTAAAGCATATGGGAGGATGTGCGTAGGTTATATGCAAATAATACGCCATTTTATATAAGGGACTTGAGCATCTGCGGATTTTGGTATCCGTGGGGGGGGGGGGGGGTCCTGGAACCAATCCCCCGCGGATACTGAGGGATGACAGTACATGCATTTTGAATTATATTTTCTTAACTTATTTAGGGTAATATTTTGGTTTGTGTTCTGCGTGTGATGTATGCTTTGTAGATGCACTGTGGTCCAGAGGTTCCTTAAGATTGTCATAGATGAGGAAGGTAATGGGGATAAGCACCAACTACCTATTAAATGCTCCCAATGGTGTTCAGCTCAAATAGACTTTGACAACCAAGTCCAGCTCCTGGCCTTAATGTGTCCCTTAGCTACTTAGCTCGATGGAACCATTCTAGTGACAGGAGAAGCAGCAAAGGCGGGTTACTGATGCCTTAAAATCAGTCACTTCAGACTGATGGAGCTCGTCAGCTCACCTAGGAGAAGGTAAACTCTGATCTCAAACCTCCACTGCTTTGTGGCTATACCCTCATGGGGAAAGCTTCGAGAGTGACTGGCAAGGAAATATCTGGAGCTGGAGTTCTTAAGACAGTGTTATGTTGAGTTCAAAGCTGACTGGCAACTCTTGTGCTGCCACCGGTGCCGAACTGTATCGGTCTCTGTCGTTTCTTTGGATTTATTAGCTGTGCAGAGAGGAGGGCCCAGTAGCATAGGCAACAGCTTGCTCTCTATAATTGTACTACCCTGGCCTGCGTATCACGTTGACACATAGTCACCTACGACGCAACACCCGAAGTCAATCCTGACCAACAGAGGACTACGCTGTGGTCTGGAGGAACATAGTTTCGTCTGGTTGTATACAGGTACACTCAGATGTAATAATCATAAACTTGAACCTAATTTTAACTTAATATTTATAGTTCCCATTTTTTTCTGAAAGAGAGCAACGTGCCCACTGAAAAATTGCTAAGGTTTCTTGAGCATAACTCATATAAAAAGATAAGTCTGAACAGCCACTGAGCATGAAACGCAGTCGCAGGAAAGCAGCATCCATCATCAGGGTCCCCCATCACTTAGATCATGCTCTCTTCTCACTGCTGCCCTTAGCAAGAAGGTACAAGAGCCTCAGGGGTAGCACCACCAGGTTCAGGAACAGATACTACCCCTCATGAACGAAAGGGGATAAATTCACTCAACTTCATTTGCCCCACCATTGAAATGTTCCTGCAACCTATGGACTCACTTTCAAGGACTCTTCATTTCATGTTCCTGATTTTTAGCGCTTATCAATTCATTATTATTGTTTCTTCTTTTAGTATTTACACTTCATTGTCTTCTGGTTGAATGCCCTAGTTAAGTGGACTGTTAGTTATTATTCTATAGATTTATTGAGAATACCCACAAAAAATTAATCCCATGGTTGTATATGGTGACATATTTGCATGTACTTTGATAATAAAATTTACTTTGAACTGTCCTTGATCCAGTTTGAGGATAGACTACACAGATTTTCTTCCCCCAATAGTGTATCAGTAAATGCAACCTGGTCTAGTCTAATGCCAGAAAGGTAACAATTTCATTCTCACTGTTCTGCATTCAAATATCCTATCATGGTTACCTGGCTAATGCATTATGATGGTGTGTGATGAATCCTGTCTGTAGAACTCTCCCCATTTCTAAAAACCCTGAATGGGTGCACCTGCAGGGTAGATGCTAGACAATCCACAAAGCTGGCTCTCACTATCTATGATGAGTGCATATGGACAGAACATCCAATTAGAAATGTAGCCCTACTTCTTGAGAGTTCCACGTAAAAAATATTTTTGTATCAAAGGCAAAATGCTACAATGTGAACCCAGATTTTGACTTGCAAATTCAATATATGGCAAGGACCATTTGCAATCAACTTCTACCGCATCTCATGGAAGTTATTGCTTACCTGGAGTGGAACATGACATCCTCATACATGATCTTCTGCCTCTTTGACAGGCAGCATTTCAGAATGTGCTCATATTTCTTTGGTAGTTGTTTCTCCACATCTCGCTTTGATCGCCGCAAGATGAATGGCTGAATCATCTAAAGTTAAAGATCACAGTGCTTGTAAATCCTGCTTGTGATATCTTACTCCCTACGATTAAAATATAAAGTCAATAGGTTATGTTGCAACATTATAGAACTCTGGTTCGGCCACATCTGGAGTATTGTGTACAGTTCTGGTCGCCCCACTATAGGAAGGATGTTGGGAGAGGTTTTGGAGAGGGCGCAGGCGAGGTTTACCAGGATGCTGCCTTGTTTAGAGGGATGTGTTATTGCAAGAAGCTGGACAAGCTTGGATTGGTTTTCTCTGGAGTGGTGGATGCTGAGAGGAGAGCTGATAAGTGTTCATAAGATTATGAGAGGCATAGATAAGAGTGGACAGAGAGTATCTGTTTCCCAGGGTTTAAATGTCTAGTACCAGAAGGAAAGGAGAAAGGGGTAGGTTCAAGAGGGATATGAGGGGTAAGTTTTTTACTCAGAGAACTGGAATATGCTGCCTAGTATGGTGGTAGAGGCAACTACATTAGAGGCTTTTAAGAGACGTTTAAAAAGGCACGTGGATGTAAGGGAAATGGAGGGATATAGATGGTATTTTCCAGTGATTATACATGACATGCTTTGATCTCTCAACAATTATTCTGTTCTCCTTTACACTTGTGCACTGGAAATGACATTAAATAACCTTGAGTCTTGAATTGTTGTGTGCCAGTAGACCTGGCTTCTCCACTGGTAAAGAAACTAGCCTGCCCCATTAGAGCTGCTGTGCAGTACAGCTTTTATTGACTATGGTAAAGGTGTATATTCCCTCCTGACTCCTAATACACTGTGTTCCAGGAAGTAGAGGAGGTGGCTGAATGTTCTCATATCGGCTGAAGATTCAGGATCTTCCTCTGACATACCAAATATCCCATACACCCACTTCTACATCCTTCAACTTGCTTAAAACAAAAACACATACATACTCACCCTGTGCATTCTTATCACTAATTTGTGGCAATAGTCTTGATTTTCATCTGTGCCAACTTTCACAGGGAAATCCAGGTAAGATCTGGTAATTCCAGGCAGCAGGAAGTGCATCATGGTCCACAGCTCCATTGGGGTATTTTGTAAAGGAGTTCCAATCAAAAGCAAGCGCTGTTGACTAGAATAAAAATAAATTCTGTTGAAGAAACAATCCTTGTATTCCCATACCAAAATTTTTATAAAACCAGAATGAGATCCAATTAATAAACACTAGAAAATCTGCAAATGCTGGAAATCTGGAGCAACACACACAAAATGCTGGAGGAACTCAGTAGGTCAGGCAGCATCTATGAAAAAAAGTAAACTGGTGAAGTTTCAGGTCAAGATCCTTCATTAGGACTGGAAAAGAAGGTGCAGAAGCCAGAATAAAATAGTGTGGGGGGGGGGGGGGAAGAGAAGGGAAGAGAATGGAGTACAAACTGATAGGTGAGACCAAGTGAGGGAGAAGGTGGGTGTGGATGGAGGGGGGGAGGGCGGGTTAAGCTGGGAAGTGATAGGTGAAAGATGCAAAGGGGCTTAAGGAAGAGGAATCTGATAGGAGAGAAGAGCAGAGCTTGGGAGAAAAGGAAGGATGAGGAGAACAACGAGGATGTAATGCTGAGGCTGCATAAGGCAGTGGTGAGGCCTTACTTGGAGCACTATGAGCAGGTTTAGGACCCTTACTTAAGAAAGGGTTCAGAGGAGGTTCACGAGAATGATTCCAAGAATGAAAGGCTTATCATATAAACATTGACTGAAGGCTCTGTGCCTGTACCAGCTGGAGCTTAGAAGAATGAGGGGAATCTTACTGAAACCTATGGAATGTTGAAAGGCCTGGATAGAGTGGATGTGGAGAGTATGTTTCATTTGGTGGGGGAGTCTAGGCACAGCCTCAGAATAGAGGGACATCTATTTAGAACAGAGATGAGGAGGAATTTCTTTAGCCAAAGGGTGGTGAATCTATGGAATTCATTGCCTCTGGCAGCAGTGGAGGCCAAGTCACTGGGCGCATTTAAGGCGGAGGTTGATAAGTTCTTTTATAGTCAGAGTGTGAAAGGATATTAGGAGAAGGCAGGACAATGGGACTGAGAAAGAAATGGATCAGCCATGATTAAATGGTGGAGCAGACTCAATGGGATGAACGGCCTATTTCTGGCCCCCTGTCATATGTTCATATGGTGATGGTCAGAGGAGGAGAAGGTGTGAGAGGCTACTCAGGTGTACCTCAGGCCACTCACCTTCAGTGGATTATCTAAGAACTTGAGCTACTAGAACTAAATAACATCCTAAACTATATCAGCTTAATTAACTATAAAAACTGTAAGATCAGCATGTAAATTAAAAAAAAACAAATTTAAAAATGCTCGAACTATCTACTATCAAAGGAGCTTATCTAATTTACTCACATAATTAAACCCATATAGACCTACAAATGGTCTGATCAATCTATGTTCAATGGGAGTATAGGAGAAAAAAGGGAGATTTCATAGAGATTTGACAAGGGAACACACACCAGTCCTCACAGAGAGATCAGAAGTGGAGAGAGTGAGCAATTTCAAGTTCCTCGGTGCCAATATCTCTGAGGATGTAATCTGGACTCAACATACCAACACAGCTATGAAGGCGGCAAGACTGCAGCTATATTTCATAGGGATTTTAAGAAGATTTAGTACGTCACCTAAAACACTTGTAAATTTCTACAGAAATCCATAGAGAGCATTTTAACTGGCTGCATCACCATCTGGTATGGGGAGGCTACTTTGATCTTGAACAGGATCAAAATAAGCTGCAGAGAGCTGTAAATGTAGTCATCTCCATCATGGGCACTAGCCTCCCTAGTATCCAAGACACTTTCAAAAAAGCAGCATCCATCATTAAGGACCCTCACTATCCAGGACATGCCCTGTTCTCATCGCTACCATCAGGAGGGATACAGAAGCCTGAAGACACACACTCAACAATTCAGGAACAGCTTCTTCCCCTCTGCCATTTGGGTTCTGAATGGACATTGAACCCATGAACACTACCTCACTGCTTCTTTTCCTTTTTTTTTTGGCACTAATTATTTAATTTAACTATTTAATGTATATATTTACTGTTGTAATGCTCTGGTTAAGATTTGTACTGCTATGCTGCGAGGTAGTTTATTTTAGCAGTTCTCTGTAAAAGCAGTGTGCTATGCTGGAAAGAGTGTTTTGGCTTCAAATAACTTAGGAATCTGTCAGCCGGTCAGGATTGTGGGATGTGAGAGAAGGTTCTAGTGTGTTTCTGTAGGGCAGTAGTCAGGTTTGGGGCCTTTTGGTAAGAGCTGCAGTGTGAAGCACAAGGGAAGATGCTGTAGAATGCCATTGAAAGGAGAGACCCCATTACAAGAAGAGCTTCGTGCAGATGAATGACCTCAAGGAAGAAGGGCCAATTCTCCCGACAGCCAGTTCATTCGAGATTGTCTTCGAGGGAAGCCTGGAATGCGGCAGGTGCTTTCACACAGACTGTGCATCCAGCACACGAGTAAAGAGATACACCCTCAACTACTTCAGAATGAGCTCCAGTGTTTAAGTGCACAATGGACTGGTTTAACTGTAACGGGCCCTTTTATTTTTCTTTTCTTTTTCTAACTATTTGTTAAAAGTTGAAAATATGGTAAATTTACTTCCTTAACAATTTTATGCTGGTGTGTGATCTGTCATTTCTGGGCTAACAATAACTGTGTATGGGCTGTATCTACACAGCATTCGCTCATCGAGAATATCACGGCATTCCTGCTTGGTTGAACCCCCAATCATACCAACCCTAGACAGATATTGTTTATGAAATGAGTCACCTGGCTGTCAGCAGACTTAGCTAATGAGTCAAGTTAGTGCATAAGCCCAAAGTGTAATCGGCAACTGTTTGTATTGAATGTAATTTGTTGGTGTTGCAATAAAAATTAGTGATAAAAAAAAGTTGGTGTATAAGCCCTGGTGAGAGGGATACACTGTAATTCAGTTTTTATCTCTCTCTCTCTATGATCATGTATTGCATTGTACTGCTACTGCAAAGTTATCAAAGTTCACAACATATGCTGGTGATATTAAACCTGACTCTGAAGTATACAAAATTATGAGGGGCACAGATTGGGCAAATGCAAGCAGGCTTTTTCCACTGAGTTGGGTGAAGCTAGAACTAGAGAACACAAATTAAGGGTGAAAGGAGAAATATTTAAGGGGAACCTGAGGGGGAACTTCTTCATTCAGAGACTGGTGCGAATGCAGAACGAGCTGTCAGAGGAAATAGTGGATGTAGGTTCAAGTGCAACATTTAAGAGATGTTTCGATAGGTACATGGACGGGAGGGGTATGCAGGGCTATGGTCCAGGTGCAAGTCAATGGGACTAAGCAGAATAACAGTTTGGCACAGACTAGGTGAGCCTATAGGCCTGTTTTTGTGTTGTGCTGTTCCTCTCCTACGATCCACTCTCCTCTCCTATCAGATTCTTTCGTCTCCGGCCCTTGACCTTTCCCACCCACTGGCTGGTTTCTTTCTCCTCCACCCACCTTTATATTCTGGCATCTTCCCCCTTCCTCCTCAGTCCTGAAGAAGTGCCTCGGCCCGAAATATCAACTGTTTATTCTTTTTCCTCCAGCGTATTGTGTGTGCTGCTCCAGATTTCTCGTGTTTGCTACCAAGTTAATTTATCTGAAATACCACCATAACATATTCCTGCCCAGAATAGTTTACATTATTGTTACTTTCAGAGATAACAACTTGTGGACATGTCACCAGAAGTGCATTTTTTTTTACATTTAAAGTTGACTGCAATCACAGCAATGGGCTGAACTTAGATTATGGTGCATTCAGCACATGATCCAGACCTCTTGAGATTGAAGAGGGCCTCCCAGTGCCGTTCAGTCGTGTTTCTCAGCTGCTGGACCTCGTCTAGGATCAGGTACTTCCATCGCTTCCTCCGGAAAGCCTGCATGTCCTTCAGGAGCAGCTTATACGAGGTGATGCACACATGGAAGGTGTTGGGCTCTGTCCAACACTGCAAACAAGAGATGTATAACAAGCTAAGTGGGCTTTTTTATTTGTTTTCATCCTGCAGATATTAAAAACGTACAAAATAAAGAGCAGGACGTCCCTCATCCTTCTTCAGTCCAGGTAAAACAAAGCCAGTTTGTCCAATGTGTTGGATTAGATTGTTTAAATGTAATTACCTTTACAGTTTAACAATTCATACTTGCTAGTACATTTTATAATTATATACTTGTCGGGCGGCGGGGTGGAAATATGTTTCCACCAAAGGAGATGTTACGGTGCTCCTTCCCTCCACTAGCCTGCAGGTCACCTTTGAGCAAGATGTAGCACCTGCTTAGTCCACCAACCCCCCCCACCAAAAAAAAAAATTAGGGTCACATGAAGCCATGGGAGCACGTGGTGGATAGTTGTATGAGTAGCTGGTGCATATCACAAATCTTAGTAATGGAACCACAGGCAGACAATCTCTAAAGAGTATTCATAATGGCTGGGGGGGGGGGGGGGGGTTGTCACACGTCTTGTAAAGACACTGTCCAGAAGGATGCAATGGCAAACCACTTCTGTAGAAAAAAAATTACCAAGAATTCCTAGTATGTTAATAAATTCTTTAAAATTTCTGGACAAACAATGTGGAGGCCTGGGCAATTAATTCTTAAACAGGAGTTCAAATCGCACACCAGCAATGTGGTAATTTTAAATTAATTTGAAGTGCAAAATCAGCATGATCAATGATAAAATTAAACCTCCAAACAAACTACTTTTAAAACTCATCAGGATTCATTACCTTCCAGGAGGAAAGGAAACCAGTTATGCCTACCCAGTCCAGACAACTTCAGACCCTTAAATGCTTCCTGAAATGGTCACATAGTTTAAGCACAAGGATGGACAACAAATGCTAGCTGTGTTCACTGACCACATCCCATAAGTTAACTAGAAACATTCTGTAGATGCAGGAAATCCAAAGTAATGCACAAAATGCTGGAGGGACTCAGCAGGTCAGGTAGCATCTATGGATATGAATAAAGAATTGAAATTTCGGCCAGAGACCCTTCACCAAGGATCCTTGATGAAAGGTCTCTCCTTGAAACATCAACTCTTAATTCTCCTCCTGACTGACCTGCTCAATTCCTCCAACATTCCTTTTGTGACTTACTTTTTATTTGCTAGTTGTAACTGAAACAAGTTACTCAATATAGTATTACCTCCCTTTTGACTCTGCGTTCTTTCCTTGTGCCAAAGTACATCATTATCTTGAGTCCTGGACACCATCGCTTGAATTCCATTTCCCAGTTGAGCATTTTGCAAGTTCGCACCACCACCAGATGTGGTCCCCAGACACCTAAAGACAAAAGTACATCAAGATTTCAAGATGCAGCAGCTGGAATAAATGCAGAATTTCCCCAAAGCTTACATTAATTTAATTTGTTTTGTGTTACTTGAAGACTGATCACAAATGATTGTTTTACAAAACATTAAAGAATTACTATTAATTAAATCAAATTACAAAATAAACAATATTATAAAGCAAAAGAAAATCTGCATATTCTCAAAAGAAATAAGAGTTCCATGGAAAATCATAAATGCACCAATAACAAATCTCCCATTCAGATACAAATCTACAATCTGTTTGCATGAGCTAATGCATGAACCAGTTAGTGTGTTTATTATTCCAACCTAAATAAAAGATGTCAAACCACTCAAGATCAAATCTAGGGAAGCATTTCGAGCATGGGTGAGATAGTAGAGATATGGTAAATTTTCTTCATCTCTGAGGGAGACCCTCAGTATCAGGTCCACTCCCCGAGGAGCGGATGAACTCAATGCAGGAAATACAGACTGCAAACCAGGAAAGACTTAACCCTCTCTACTACTCTGGAACATAAAATACTCTTGGCTTGCACCTAGATAGGTCTGAAATCACTGATTTTGGCTGAGATCATAAACCCAGATTCTACTGGTCTTTCCACAGACATCACTGAAAGGACTGGAGATATCTCCATGCTATTGTGATCATCATTTGGTTGTTAAGTCAACATCACTAATTCAAGTTCAATTATATTGTCATCTGACTGTACATAAATGCATCCAAGCAAAACAATGTTCCTCCGTAATACCACAATGCACCCCTGAAACAAATATCATACACAGCACATAAAACAAAACTATTACCACTAATAAGTTAATAAGATATGGATGTTATATGCAGCACAGGTAAATAGTTAAACAGTTAACAGTACAGAAAACCCAGGTGGCAGGGTGGAGAAACATCTCTACCAAAGGAGGTGTAAGACGGTCCTTTCCTCCGCTGACCTGTGGTTCACTCTTGGACAAGGTGTAGCACACAGGTTCACAACCCGGGGTCTATGGACCCTTTGGTTAATGGTAAGGCTCAATGGCACAAAAGACGTTGGGAACTCCTGATGTAGAACATGCTTAGCCTACCCCCCCCCCAGCTAAGGGTCACATGAAGCCATGGCAGCAGTGGTGGATGTTTATATGAGCAGCTGGCACAGATCACAAGTCCTGGTTATGCAACCACTGACGACAGGCAATTGCTAAAGGGTATTGATAATGGAAGGGATCTCTCATCTTGTAAAGTCATTGCCCAGAAGGCAATGGCAAACCACTTCTGTAGGAAAATTTGCCAAGAACAATCACAGTCATGAAAAGAGTAACAGTGTGAAGGGGGTCTTCCTCACAGGCAATAATCCCTCACTCGGTAGACAAAATAAAGACAGATGGAAGGCCAGTATCGCCCACATCATACAGCACAGCACAAAATGATGATGATGAAACAAAAACAACTTGCTGTCCTAGTGATGAGACTTTGGTTGGTGGCAGAGTATTCATTAGTCTCACAGCCTGAGGGAAGAAACTTTTACCCAGACTGGCAGTCCTAATCCTGATGCTCTGTATCTCCTTCCTGAGGGTAGTGGATCAGAGATTGTGGGATAGGTGGTAGGGATCCTCCACAATGCTTCAGGCCTTTCACATATCACAAATGGGGTGGGGGGGGGGATGGATCCCAGTGATTCTCTCACAACTTTTACTATCAAGAAATCTTTTTCAATAAAAATAGAAATAAATTTACCCAGGTCAACTATTTCATTATTGGTTTTATTTGGCCTTTGTTGTCAAGTACAGGCTGGCCTGGCTGCCTAAAACTCTCAACAGACACATTTCAAATAAAATGTTCTGAGGAAGGTTCATCAACCTGAAATGTTTCTATCTTTAAAGTTCAAAGTACAAACACTATATAAAACCCGAGATACTGCTTCACAGATACATTTTTGTGGTAATGACCACAAAATGACATTCTACTATAACAGTCAAAAGATTTCTATTTAACAAGTTTTGAAGCCAACAAAGTGCATTCTTGTCTTGAAAGCTCTAAGAACCAGCAACATGATAATGACCAGATAATCTGTTTAGGTACATTGAAAGACCTAGATTAGAGTGGATGTCGAGATGTTTCCCACAGCAGGGGAACCTTGGTCCAGAGGGCACAGCCTCAGAATAGAGGGACATCCATTTCAAAGTACGTTTATTAGCAAAGTATATACAGTGGCATGCAAAAGTTTGGGTACCCCGGTCAAAATTTCTGTTATTTAGCAAGTAAAAGATGACCTGATTTCCAAAAGGCATAAAGTTAAAGATGACACGTTTCTTTAATATTTTAAGCAAGATTACTTCCATTACAAGATTATTTCCATCTTTTACAGTTTCAAAGTAACAAAAAAGGAAAAGGGCCCCAAAGCAAAAGTTTCATGGTCAGTACTTAGTAACACCCCCTTTGGCAAGTATCACAGCTTGTAAATGCTTTCTGTAGCCAGCTATGGGTCTTTAAATTCTTGTTTGGGGGATTTTTGCCCATTCTTCCTTGCAAAAAACTTCCAGTTCTGTGAGATTCTTGGGCCATCTTGCATGCACTGCTCTTTTGAGGTCCTATCCACAAATTTTCGATGATGTTTAGGTCGGGGGACTGTGAGGACCATAGCAAAACCTTCAGCTTGTGCCTCTTGAGGTAGTCCATTGTGGATTTTGAGGTGTGTTCTCTTTTCATCTTCAGCTTTTTTTTATAGATAGTGTGATGTTTGCTTCCAGAATTTGCTGGTATTTAACTGAATTCATTCTTCCCTCTACCAGTGAAATGTTCCCCGTGCCACTGGCTGCAACATAAGCTCAAAGCATGATCGATCCACCCCCGTGCTTAACAGCTGGAGAGGTGTTCTTTTCATGAAATTCTCCACCCTTTTTTCTCCAAACATACCTTTACTCATTGCAGCCAAAAAGTTCTATTTTAACTTCATCAGTCCACAGGACTTGTTTCCAAAATGCATCAGGTTTGTTTAGATGTTCATTTGCAAACTTCTGACGCTGAATTTTGTGGTGAGGATGCAGGAAAAGTTTTCTTCTGATGACTCTTCCATGAAGGTCATATTTGTAGAGGTGTTGCTGCACAATAGAACAGTGCACCACCACTTCAGAGTCTGCTAAGTCTTTTGCAGTCAAATGGGGGTTTTGATTTGCCTTTCTAGCAATCCTACGAGCAGTTCTCTCAGAAAGTTTTCTTGGTCTTCCAGACCTCAACTTGACCACCACCGTTCCTGCTAACTGCCATTTCTTAATTACATTATGAACTGAAGAAACGGCTTTTGGAGATCAGTTCATCTTCTACTCACTTAACTATTCACAGTAACAGAAATTTTGACCAGGGGTGCCCAAACTTTTGCATGCCACTGTATACCATATATAACCCTGAGATTTGTTTTCTTGTGGGTATACACAGTGTTATGAAGGATGAACAGTTCTGATGGACAATAGGGTGCAGAGTTGCCCATATTTCCCCCCCCTTTTGAGAATCACAAACCATTACTGTTGCTATGCTGCTCATGAGAGAGAGAGATGAAAAGAAAACATGCAAGAACATCTGCTACAGATAAGAGAGGGGAGAGAGTCTTGTTGATTTACCGTATTATGACTTCTGCGATGGTTATTTGTCTTATACCATTCTGTTCATTAACATTCCTCAGTGGACAGCTGGACTGGGCTGGTTTGATGGACACAGTCATTCAAAATTAATTGATAGCTGAGACCCCGTGAGTAGGGATGAAAGTCAGGTCTGGAGAGACACCCTTCAGACACACCAGGAGACACACTCGTGGACACTGATTGAGTGTTGGAACCCACAGGAAGTTGTGGGGCTTCGGAGACTGAACCAGGAGGTCGGTCAGTAAAACTCACAGTGTTATAGCAGGGCCGGTGGGGACTTGTGTGTGAATCCACTCATGCCAGAGTGACGAGTCCACCACAGAAGAACGGTCTAGCTGAATGACAGAGAGGTCATAACTGAATGACCACAATGATACGACGGATCAAGAACGCAAAGGAAGGTTTGACTGCTGTAGCTGTTACTTCTTGCTCGCTCTCTCTCTCTCTCTCTCTCTCCAATGATTACAACACAACAACCAATATCTACCTCAGCACACATGAACTGAACTGAACTTTATACTTTTCTATGACAATTCATTTACCCCTAGACATCGATAGAGCTTGTTTATTATTGCTTATTATTATTCATACACTTTTAGGTTTATTGTTGCTAACATGTGTTATCTATATATTTGCATTATTGGTATTGATTTGCTTATTTTACTAATAAACACTTTTGAATATAGTACCACCAGACTCCAATGGATTCTTCTTTCTCTGCTGGTTAGACACCCATTTACGGGGTACGTAACAACAGTAAATCCAAGGAACATAATAGAATCAATTGAAGACCACACCCAATGGGCCAGCCAGACAACCAATGTGCAAAGAACCACAAACCATACAAACACAGAGGGAAAAAAAACAAGAATAAATAATAAGCAAAAAATATCAAGAACCTGAGATGATTTGTCCTTGAAAGTGAGTTCATAGGTTGTGGGAACATTTCAATGATGGGGCAAGTGAAGTTGAGTGAAATTCTCCACTTTGATTGGTTGAGGGGTAGTAACTACTCCTGAAACTGGTGGTGTGAGCCCTGAGGCTCCTGTACCTTCTTCCTGGTGGTAGCAGTGAGAAGAAAGCAGGTCCTGGTTGCTGGGTGGGGCGTCCCTGATGATGGATGCTGCTTTCCTGCAACAACATTTTGTGTGGATGCACTCAATGGCGGGGAGAGCTTTACCATGATGGACTGGGATGAATCCACTACTTTTTGTAGGATTTTCTTTTCAAAGATATTGGTGTTTCCATACCAGGCTGTGATACAACCAGTCAAAATACTTTTCACCACACATCTAGAGAAGTTTGTCAAAGTTTTAGATGTCATGCTGAATCTTCGCAAATTTTAACCAAGTAGAGGCACTACCGTGCTTTCTGCATAACTGCACTTAAGTGCTGTGTCCAGGACAGGTCCTCTGAAATGATGACACTGAGGAATTTAAAGTTGCTGACCCTCTCCACCTCTGATCCTCCAACGAGGACTGGCTCATGGACCTCCAGTTTCCTTCTCCTGAAATCCTTCTGCCGACATTGAATGAAAGGTTATTGCTGTGGCATCACTCAGCCAGATTTTCAATCTCCCTCCTATGTGCTGATACGTCACCACATTTGATTTGGCAACCACAGCAGTGTCATCAGCAAACTTGAATATGCCATTGGAACTGTGCTTAGCCTCACAGTCACCAATATAAAGTGGGGGCAGGGGGCTAAGCAGGCAGCCTTGCGGTGCACCTGTGCTGATGGAGATTGTGGAGATGTCGTTGCCAATCCAAACAGACTGGAGTCTGCAAGTGGGGAAATTGAGATGAGTCCTTGAACACAGCCCAGTCCACTGATGAAGCAATCCCATAGCTGGTCCTTTGCCTCCCGCGACCATCTCTGTTGTCCTTATCTGTGGAGCTACGTTCTTCAGCCTCTGCTGGTATACAGGTAGGAGAAGGACAAGTGATCCGATTTCCCGAAATGTGGTTTAAGCATGAAATGGTAGGAATTCCTTATCATAGTATAGCATTAGTCGAATGTATTAGGAGACCTGCTGCTGCAGGTTATATGTTGACAGTAACTGGTCAGATTTCTTCAAACAAGTTTAATTGAAGTCCTTGACTACGATCTGAAATATGATGAGGTGGGTTGTTTTCTGTTTGGTGATGACAGCATTTCATACCTTGAGTGCCTGATTAACAGTGGCTTTTGGTGGTATGTAAACTATGATCAGAATCATGGAAGAGAATTCTCGATAAGTAAAACGGTCAGCACTAAATTGTTATATGTTCTACGCCAGGGAAACCAGTACAACAAAACTGCCATGTCCAGGAACCACAAGGGTTATCATGAAACAGAGACCCCACCTTTTGCCTTCTCCAAATCAGGAGTTTAGACCATCCTGTATATCAAGAAGCCCTCATGTCTGATCACCAAATCCAGCATGTTTGGAGTGCACCGTCTCCATGAAATACAGAATGTAGCTATTTCTCATTTCCTCCAATAGCAAACTAGCTCTTAGGTCCTCAGTCTTGTTCTTCAGTGACTGTACATTTGCTAACAAAATGTTGGGTAGAAGGAGTTTTGTTCCTCTCCATCTCAGTCTGGCTTGGAGTCCTCCTCTCCTCCCTTTCTTCTGGACAAAGTTTAAATGTCATGTCAATCAAGTTACAACCTAGTCACAAAAATACTCAGATCTGATGTCTACAATTATCCGTATTAAACAACCTTACCTTCGTTTGAGGCGAGATGAGCTAGGAAACCTATGATTTGTACGGTCTTGCCCAATCGTGAATCATCAGCCAAAATCCCATTTAACTTTCGTCGATGCAAAGCAGCCAGCCAATCAACGCCAATCTGCTGGTATTCCCGGAGAGTGCCATGAAGCAAAAAAGGAGGGGCATTCTTCACCTGTTAAGAAAAGGAAATTGTTTATAGATTGTCTACACCAAAGAGCTAAACATGAGAAAATCCGCAGATGCTAGAAATCCACGGTAACACACACAAAATGTTGGGAGAAACTCAGCTGCCCAGGAGGCATCTATCCAAAAGTGTTTCAGGCCAGTGCTCTTCTGGAGAGGACTGGAAAGGAAGGAAAGAAGACAGACTGTGGGGGAAAGGGAAGGAAGAAGTACAAGGTAAGAAGTGACAGGTGAAACCAGGAGAGGGGGAGGGGTGAAGTAAAGAGCTGGGAAGTTGATTGGTGGAAGAGATAAAAGGCTGGAGAAGGGGGAATCTGAAAGGAAAGGACAGAAGTCCATGAAAGAAAGGGAAGGGGAGGAGCACCAGAGGGGGGTAATGGGCAGGTAAGAAAAGAAGGTGTGAGAAAGAAACAACAATGGGGAATGGTGAAGGAGAAGAGAGAGGAGCAATTACCAAAGTTCGAGAAATTGATGCTCATGCCATCAGACTGGAGATTACCCAGATAGAATATAAGGTGTTGCTCCTCCAACCAGAGTGCTGATTCATCTTGGCAGTAGAGGAGGCCATGTACTGAAATGTCAGAATGGGATTGGGAATGGGAAGTAAAGCTGAAATAGTTGGGCAGCGGGATATCCTGCTTTTTGTGATATCGATACATAGCAGCCTCTCCGGACTCTGGACTGGGGATTACCAAATGTTATGTGGTTTTTCTTGTGTGGTCTGTTTTATGCTTTTTCGTGATATCATTCCGGAGAACGTTGTCTCATTTTTTTAACTGCATTGTATTTGTGGTTTATAAATGACAATAAACTGAATCTGAATCTGGATGGAATGAAGGTGCTCGATAAAGCGGTTGCCCAATCTACATCAGGTCTCACCGATATACAGAAGACCACACCTCGAGCATCAGATACAGTAGATGACCCTAACAGATTTGCAGGCGAAGTGTCACCTCATCTGGAAGGATTGTTTAGGGCCCTGAATAGTAGTGAGGGAGGTGGTGTAGGAGCAGGTATGACACTTGTTCCACTGCAAAGCAAATAATAGGAGGGAGATCAGTGGGGAGGGATGAATGCACAAGGGAGTTGCATAGGGAGCGATCCCTGCAGAAAGTGGAAAGTGGGGGTGGGAAAAATGTGCTTGGCAGTGGAATCCCTTTGGAGACGGCAGAAGTTACAGAGAATTATGTGCTGGGTGCAGAAGCTACTGGAGTGGTAGGTGAGAACAAAAAGAACCCTATCCCTGGCAGCGAGAGGATGGGGTGAGGGTAGGTGTGTGTGAAATGGAAGAGATGCAGGTGAGGACAGCATTGATCCTGGAGAGAGGGAAGCCCCTTTCTTTGAAGAAGGAGCTACTTCTGCTGCACAAATTTTAAAAAAGCTTACCAAGGATGAATATCGAGCTATGCCCTTTGGCAAGAGAGGCTCGGCAGCAGCAGCAACTTCAGCAATGTCCTTTCTTGGTCTCCTGCCTTCCGCTGGGTTGGTATTCACTCGCTCTGCTACTCTGCACTGGTCAACACTCAGCAAGGAATCAATCGCCACCTCTTGCTCTAGACAGCCAAAATCAGCGGCAAACTCTTCTTCTATTTCTGAAATATAGAAATTCAGCAGTTTCCTCACTGAAATAAGGTGCAACAGACCCAGTTTTTTAAATCAATCTTTATTTGCAGACTAATTATCATCACTTAGAATTTACACTATGCAAGGTGTTACAATGTACCTTCATCATCCTCACAGTCATCATCTTCACTGTCTGAAGAATCTGGAATTGGCCATTCAAAGTTTTCAGAATAAGCACCAGCATACTGTCGAACGAGGTCTTCCAGAGGCATTTCAGCTGCAAGCAAATTAAGAAATAATTGCAAGAAAAGGAAAAAGGCAATCAGCCTCTCAGGTGTGCTCCATCTTTCAATAAGCTCCTGGCTGTTAACCCAATTCCATTTGATCATTTTAGCTCCATTTCCTTCTGTTACTTTAACAAAAACCTATCACACTCAACTCCATTCATTCCTCAGTTTCAATCACTTACTGAGGAATGGCTGACTAGATTTTGATCCCTTGTGTGAAGAAGTTGTTTTAACTCTAATTTCCTCAATTGATAAAATGATGATTAAGGTGACTTCATTTCCTCTCCAGAGGAAAATGTTTCCACAAATCAATCTGAGTCCTTTAAGATTCTAAAAAATGCAAATCACCACCCAACCTTTTAAGCTCATTGTTAAAATAGAACATCACAGTACAGGCCCTTCAGTCCACGATGTTGTGCCAACTTTTAACTTGCTTTAGGATCAGCCTAACCCCTCCCTCCCACAGAGCCCTCCATTTTTCTATCATTCAAGTGTCCATCAAATGTCTCTTAAATGTCCCTAATGTATCTGCCTCTACCACCACCTCTGGCAGGGTATTCCATGCATTCACGACTCTCTGTGTAAAAACCTCTCTAATATCCCCCTCACCAGATTACAAGGCACTGGAGCACAATGAGGCCCTTTGTCCAATAGTGCCTGCTGTGCCATTCCATCATGGCTGATTTATTATCCCTCTCAACCTCATTCTCCTGCCTTTGATGCCCTGCCTGTCCTCTTGATATAACATGTATCCTTGAACGTTAAGCTTCAAACTATGATCTTTTTTCAGCCATGACTCAGTAAAGCCCACAACGTCATTCTTGCCAATCACTGAGTTATAAGATCATCTACTTTATTCTGTATACCAGGTACATTCAAATACAGGCAGCCACCATTTTTGAACATTTGCTTTACGACAACTCGCTGTTACAAAAGACCTACATTAGTACTTGTTTTCGCTAACCAAAGAGAATTTCCGCTTTTACAAAAAAAAGACGCCCAATTTATACGCGTGTTTATCCGAGAAGGACTACCATGACAATGAAGCCTTGTGTGGGCAGTTGTGTGTGCATGCCTATTTTTTTCTCCAAATCGATTTTGGCTCTGTGTCTCCCGACTCTGGTAAGTGACACCACACCGTACATACAATATTTCTACTTTATATAGGTTGTATATTTATCATATTATTCCTGCTTTTACTATATGTTCGTGTTATTTTAGATTTTATGTGTTATTTAGTATGATTTGGTAGGTTATTTTTGGGTCTGGAAACAGTCAAAATTTTTTCCCATAAAAATAAATGGTAATTGCTTCTTCGCTTTACGACATTTCGGCTTACAAAAGGTTTCATAGGAATGCTCTACCTTCGGATAGCGGGGGATACTTATATAACACCTTCAGTCCTATATCTGTCATCTTTTTCGATTTTGCCTCCAAATCATCCCACTAAATGCAATTTTGCCCTTTCATCTACCTGTCCTCCTTCACAGTCAGTCTCACTGCAAATTTGAATACCAACTGCTCCACCCTCAGCCCTATCACTCCAGTTCCTATCCCCCTGACAAATTAGTGTATGCTTTCCTCTAATCACTGTAAAATTATCACCTCTTGTATGGGCTTCAGAAAAATTCTCTGGCTGTACACTCTATCTATGCCTCGTGTTGGAACTATAAACCAAGTCACTAGAGAGACACCGAAGCTAGTGAATACAGAAGTGTTTTATTCAGCAAGAACAAGCAACATGCATATATTGAAACATTCTTGGAAAAAAGGCCTCCCCAACCCAATATTACATGGCATTTTGTATGATAAAAATCAAAGGTAACAGCAAGACAATTCTGTAATTACAATGCATCTACAATGCTTCCTTTGAATTACAGAATTTTCAAATACCTCCCTCCTCACATCCAAATTCCAAAAACCCAAAATAAATATTAATCCCTGCTGACTCTAGGCCACATTCATGAATATGCAGGCATCTGAGGTCTAAATGAAATGTTTCTATTTGCCATTGATCCCAACCAGTGGCTCCAAGAAACCCACTGTTCAGGACAAACACGAGGAAATCTGGAGATGCTGGAAATTCAAACAACACACACAAAATGCTGGTGGAACACAGCAGGTCAGGCAGCATCTATAGGGAGAAGCGCTGTCAGGTCTTTGAAGGGTCTCGGCCCGAAACGTCAACAGTGCTTCTCCCTACAGATGCTGCCTGGCCTGCTGTGTTCCACCAGTACTTTGTGTCCATTGTTCAGGGCTGTGTTTTAAATTCAATCTGCAATCCATATTCAAATCAGAATGGCTGCTGTTGAAATTAATATATGCTATATACCCTAACTCCAGAATACACCCTAACTCCTCTGAACATCTTACAGAGTATATCTCTATCAAATCACCTCATGTGCTCCTTTGTACCACATAGAATAGCCCTGACTCACTCAGCCTATCCTCCAATCCCGGCAGCATCCTGGTAAATCTCTGTACCCTCTCCAAAGCTTCCAAATCCTTTCTATAATGAGGCGACCAGAACTGAGCACAATACTACAAGTGTGGTTAACCAGGGCTTTACATTATCTTGCACTCTTGAACTGAACCAAGAGATTGCTTAACATCAGATGCCCTGAGGATACAACTCTGCTACTTGCCTTTGTAGCAAGTCTCTGTTGCATCCTCATCCACAACTAGTAATTCTTTGATTCCTGTAACTTTAACAACAAAAGTGCTATGATTACCTTGCTTAGCCAAGTCTGCCAGTTCAGTTTGATGGTCAACAGTGCCTTCAATAGCTTCCTGTTCTTCAATGGTTTCCTCACAGTCTTCTACTGAAAGTGAATGTAGTAACAGTTTTAATTCCATCTGCAGACAGGTATTAATACAAGTAAGGGCTGGCAACAGCCAATTCCTTCAAGATTGCAACCTTGTTGGGCTGTGTGCCTCAACGACCCAGAGAGATGTGCAGGAGCCAGGGCTTTATGCTTTGGCTCTTGGTAGGGTCACGCATGTCAGATAGGTCAAAGAGTAGAGGAGAGGCTAAGAGTGGTCCACAGATTGGCCAGGTTCAGGAGTTCAGCTCAGGGCTGGAACCCTGACTGGTAAAACAAATTTGTTACGGAAGCAGCAATGAAGAATCCTTCTACATCTGAGTGTGATGGCATTCCTGAGTCTCCGGAACGAATGGCTGACAGCAGTAAAAACCGAGAAGAGGCTATTGATATGATAAAGGAAGTTCTGAACACCGCCAGAGATGGAGGACTTTCACTGCTGCCCTAAACACCAGCAGCGTAACGGACAGCAAGTTAGTATTAATAGCCAACGGTCAACAAACCTGAATCCCCAGCATCACTAGATTTTTTTCTGCTCTCGTTACCCAATGGATCCTATAAAATAAAAATGTAATGTCACCTGAGACACCCATGATTCTTGAATTTTAAGTAATTACAAGGATTGCAACACAATTTTTCACCAATCTGCTGATGATCTGAATTATCTTTCCACAATAACAGTCTCCTATCAGGTCAGGTTAAGAAGCAGAAACCAAGGTAAGTCTTCATATTCTTCATTCCACTTTATAAGATTCCAAAAATCCTGATCTAACATCATAGGTAATGCCATCCCAGCCAATGAGCACATCCACATGAAATACTGTCATAGGAAAGCAGCATCCATCATCAGAGAACCCCACCACCCAGGACATACTCTCTTCTCACTGGTGCCATTAGGAAGAAGGTACAAGAGCCTCAGGACTCACACCACCAGGTTCAAGAGCAGTTACTACCCCTCAACTATCAGGCTCTTGAAAAAAAAGTGATAATTAAACTCACTTGCCCATCCATTGAAATGTTCCTACAATTAATCATCTCACTTTAAGGACCCTCTAACTCATTATCTCATGTTCTCGTTATTTATCACTATTTATTTATATTTGCATTTGCAGTTTGTTGTCTTCTGCACTCTAGTTATCTTTCATTGGTCCTGTTACAATTACTATTCTATAGATTTGCTGAATATGCCTGCAGGAAAATAAATTTCAGGGTTGCATATGGTGACATACATGTACTCTGATAATAAACCTTACTTTGAACTTTGAAATAGTTCATTATGGCAATGGTCCAATTGAGAACTTACTGTGTCACTCTGCTTTTCTGACAGAGGCCATGAAGAGAGAGAAATTTGATCTGGGAAAGAAGAAATGAATGTTATCTTTAACAGATTTTAAACAACTGCACATTTAATATTTTGCACTTTGCCTTGACTTGCCAAAAGGAAAACCAACAACTTTAAATAAATGCTGAGTACTTCCTTAACCTTTGCTTGATGTCCCCTTTCGTAAAAGTATTGCTTTCTTTCTTTGTTCCTCCATGTAAAGCTGCAATTTGACTTCCACAACCTGTTAAAGAGAAAAAAAGTCTTATTACGATTCCATACGCAAGGCATTCTCTGCATTAGGCAACTGTGCCGCAAAAAAATTACTGAAAGGTGGATCAGACTTGATGGGCCAAATAGCCTAATTCTGTTCCTATGTCTTCAGCCATAAGACATAGGAGCATAATCAGGCTATTTGTCACATTGGTGGAGCAGACTCATTCCATCATGGTTGACTTATTATCCCTGTCAACCCCCATTATCTTGCCTTTTCCCCATAACGTTAGATACCCTGACTAATCAAAAACCTATCAACCTCCGTTTTAAATATACCCAATGACTTGGCTTCCACAACCACCTGTGGCCATAAATTCCACAAATTCACCACCATCTGGTAAAAGAAATTCCTCCTCTTCTCTGTTCTAAATGGATGCCCCTCTATTCCAGGGGTTCCCAGCCTTTTTTATGCCATGTACACCTACCATTAACCAAGTGGTCCATGGACCCCAAAATGGGAACCCTACTCTATTCTGAAGCTGTACCCTCTGATCCAAGACTCCCCCCACTACAGAAAACATTCTCTCAACATCCACTCTATCTCACTTTCAATACTCTACGAGTTTCTTATGGTCTAAAAGATATTTTCTCACTGTATTTCCAAAATGCTGCATATCCAAGAGGTTTTCTTCCTTACATTAACCCACATTTGTCGTAGAAAATAATATGCCAAAGCATGTTTCACAGAGGACTATTCAAACGCAAAGAGAAGCCTGAGTTAATATGGATATAATAGATTCAAGAGATGAGGTCTCACAAAGGAGGGAGATTTAGGGGGAATTTCAGAGCAAGTTCAAGGAAAATATGTTTCTCATTCACACTGGGCTTTCCAGAGCTGTCTATGAAACACAAACTTCAAGTTAGCAAAGACAGCTAATGGGACTTCCACATTTCCCCTTCAATATTTTATTGGGGTCGAGCAGATGAAGGAAACAAATTTATTAATTTTCACCATCAGCTCATCACACTGGGTTCAACTCAGTAATAGTTTCAGCTCCAGGCTTAATGGGATTTAATATGCTGAACAGCAAATTCATTATTGGCTACTTCATCCTTCTTGAAAAACTGCCTGGTTATAATCAACTCAACAGTAGATCATTAAATCAAATACATAAGAGGTACTGCAGATGTTGAAAATCCAGAACAATACATGCAATGTGCTGGAGGAACTCAGCAGATCAGGCAGCACCTATGGATGGGAATAAACATTTGACATTTCAGGACCAGACTCTTCATCAAGACCTGAAATGTTGACTGTTTATTCCCATCCACAGATGCTGCCTGACTTGCTGAGCTCCTCCAGCATTTTGTGTGTGTTGCTCTAGGTTTAGAACATGGGACCATAAGACACAAGAGCAGAATTAGGCCACTTAGCCCATTGAGTCTGCTCCTCCATTTCATCATGGATGATTCATTTCCCTCTCAACCCCTATCTCCTGACTTCTCCCCATATCCTTTCACACCCTGTCTAATCAAGAACCTATCTTTCTTTTTCAATCTTTTTATTGAGTTTCATATATAAAAAAAATAACATAACATAATATTGAATAGGTTGTAAATACATTAGGCTTGAAGTTAAATTAGTAATAAGATATCAATATCTTATTAAAATATCAGCAAAAAAGAAACATCATACAATAATCAGTCAAACCTATATTGATTATACATAAAAAAGGATAATCACTAAAAGAAATAAAAGAAAGAAAAAAAATACAAAAAAAAATAAACCTAGACTAACATGGGCAATAATAATAGTTTATACGTCCATGATAGTGTCAAGAACTCCGGAACTCCATACCAGAACAAGGATAAAAAGAGAAAAGGTCCAGAAGAGGTCAAATTAACTCATATGAAAATGTCGAATAAACGGTCCCCAAGTTTCTTCAAATTTAATTGATGGATCAAAAATAGTACTTCTAATTTTTTCTAAGCTCAAACAAGAAATAGTTTGAGAGAACCACTGAAACGTGTTAGGAGGGTTTACTTCTTTCCAATTTTGTAATATAGACCTTCTAGCCATTAGGGTTGTAAAGGCGATCATTCGTCTAATTGAAGGGGAAAGTCGACTATCATCCTCATTTGGTATACCAAAAATTGCAGTGATAAAATGGGGTTGTAAATCAATATTCCAAACTGAGGAAATGATACCAAATATATCCTTCCAATAGTTATATAAGGTGGGACATGACCAAAACATGTGGGTCAATAATCAAGAACCTATCAACCTCCACCTTAAATGCACCCTGTGACCTGGCCTCCACAGACATCTGTGGCAATGAATTCCACAGATTCACTGCCCTGTGACTCAAAAAATTCTTTCTTATCTCTTGTTTGAAATGGACATCCCTATATCTTGAGGCTGTGCCCTCTGGTCCTAGAATCCCCCAACAAAGGAAACTCCTCTCCACATCTACTCTACCTTGGCTTTTCAACATTCAATCAGTTTCAATTAGATCACCACTCTTTCTTCTAAATTCCAGCAAGTATAGGCCCAGAACCATCAAATACTGCTCATACGTTAACCCCTTCAATCCCAAAATCATTCTCATGAACCTACTCTAGATCCTCTCCAATGCCAATACCGCACATCCTTTTGTAAATAAAGGGCCCAGAATTACTCATAATACTCTAAGTAAGGCCTTGGCAGTGCCTCATACACAATCAGCATTACAGTCTTGCTTTTATATTCTAGTCCTCTCAAAATGAAGGCTAACATTGCATTTGCTTTCCTCACCACTGACTCAACCTGCAAATTAACCTTTACATAATCGTGCACATGGACTCCCAACCTTTGCAGTTTAGATTTTTGACTTTTCTCCCCATTAGAAAATGGTCTATGCTTTCATTCCTTCTGTCAAAATGCATAATCATACATTTCTCAACACTGTATTCTATCCACCACCTCTTTGCCTATTTTCCTAATTCATCTAAGTCCTTCTGCAGTTTCTCTGCTACACCTACTTTCATATCATCTACAAACTTGGTCACAAAGCCATCAATTTTGTCATTCATATCATTGACATACAATGTAAAAAGAAGTGGTTCCAACACAGACCCCTGTCACAAGCAGCCAAACTGAAGAGCATTCCTTTATTCCAATTCTTTACCTCCTGCCAATCAGCCAATGCTCTAAGCATACTAGCATCTTTCCTGTAATACTCTGGGGTTTTATTTTGTTTAGCAGCCTCATCTGTAGCACCTCATCAAAAGCCTTCTGAAAATCCAAGTACACAACAGCCACTGATTCTCCTTTGTCTATCCTGCTTGTTATTTCTTCGAAGAATTCCAACAGATTTATCAGGCAGAATGAAACCTTGCTAGCCAGAATAGCCTAGCCTATTCTGTCCTGTGCTTCCAGTGCTCTGAAAGCTCATCCTTAATAATCAATCCCAACATTTTCACAACCACTGAGGTCAGACTAACTGGCCTATAATTTCCTTTGTTCTGTCTCCCTCCCTTCTTGAACAATCGAGTGACATTTGCAGTTTTCCAGTCCTTAGGAACCATGTTATAATCTATTGATTCTTGGAAGATCATTACTATTGTCTCCACAATCTTTTCAGCTACCTCTTTCAGAACCCTGGGTGTCGTCCATCAGGTCCAGGTGACTTACCTACCTTCAGGTCTTTCAGTTTCCCAAGGACCACTAGTAACAGCCACCACACTCACTTCTACCCCTTGACACTCCTGAACTTCCAGCATATTACTAGCGTTTTCCACAGTGAAAACTGATGCAAAATACATATTCAGTTTGTCCGCCGTTTCCTTGTCCACTATTACTTCCCCACCAGCATAATTTTCCAGCAATCCACTATCTACTCTCGACTCTCTTTTACTCTTATTATATCAGAAAAATATTTGGTATCAGTTTTGATATTATTGGCTAATATTCACATTTCAACTTTCCCCCTCCACATTTGTTTTTTTTTATAGTTGCCTCCTGTTGATATTTTGGAAATTTCCCAATCCTCTAACTCCCCACTACTTTTTTGCTCTATTATATGTCCTCCATTGCCTTTATGTTGGGTTTGACTTATCTTGTCAGCCATGGTTGTGTCATCCTGCCTTTAGGATACTTCCTCTTTTTAGGATTTATCTATCCTGCACCTTCCTAATTGCTTCCAAAAATTCTGGCCATTGCTGCTCTGCTGTCATCCCTGCCAGTGTCACTTTCCAATCAACTTTGGGCAGTTCCACCCATACCCCTATAATTCCCATTACTCTACTGTACAGTCAGCCCCCCTTATCCGCGAGTTCCGCATCCGCGAATCAAGAAAACCTGGAAGTGCTCTTCCAGCACTTGTTGTTCGAGCATGTACACTTTTTTCCTTGTCATCATCCCCTAAACAATGCAGTGTAACAACTATTTTACATAGCATTTATATTGTATTAGGTATTATAAGTAATCTAGAGATGATTTAAAGTATATGGGAGGATGTGCGTGGGTTATCATGAATCAGTATCGAAAAAAATCTGAAGTTCTCTTACTAAGTAAGTCGGAGCAGGTACACCCAGTATTATTTAGCGTCAGTTAGTCAAACGTTTGTCTTAATATATAGTATATATTTTACCTTTCTATGCATATAAAACACTTAAGAACGTATGTTTCAGCACTGGGGACATGCCGAGTTGATGTGGAGGATCAAAAACTCAAAACCCCAAAACCCAATAATTAAACCACTGCGTTGCTTAACAATAATTGTAGCTTTCATCGGGTCAGGGCCTTTCTCATTTTATCCTTTAAAATTGTTCCGATCGTTGACCAACGTAGCCTAACGCTTTTACAATGACCGATGGCATTTCACCTCTTTCTGATCGCTTTATTATTTCCACTTTATTTTCAATCGTGATCGTGATTATTTTCGTGAACAGAAACACTGCGGATTCAGAGCTCCACCACTGGGTCCTAAGGTCCACAGCAGTGAGACGGGTTGAATAAGGGACTTGAGCATCCGCATTTTTTGGTATCCGCGAGGGGTCCCGGAACCAATCCCTCGCAGATAAGGAGGGCCAACTGTATAATAATTACACATGACTTTAGCTGCTCCCTCTCAAATTGCAGGGTGAATTCTATTATATTATGACTAATGATTCCTGAGGGTTTCATTACCTTAAGCTCCCAGTTCATTACACAACACCCAATCCAGAACTGCTAATCCCCTAGTGGGTTCAACCATAAGCTGTTCCAAAAAGGCATCTCAATAGACAATAGACAATAGGTGCAGGAGTAGGTCATTCGGCCCTTCGAGCCAGCACTGCCACTTAATTTCATCATGGCTGATCATCTACAATCAGTAACCCGTTCCTACCGTCTCCCCATATCCCTTGACTGCGTTATCTTTAAGAGCTCTATCTAATTCTTTCTTGAAAGCATCCAGAGAATTGGCTTCCACTGCCTTCTGGGCAGAGCATTCCATAGATCCACAACTCTGTGGGTGAAAAAGTTTTTCCTCAACTTTGTTCTAAATGGCCTACCCCTTATTCTTAAACTGTGGCCTCTGGTTCTGGACATCGGGAACATGTTTCCTGCCTCGAGTGCAGCCAATCCCTTAATAATCGTATATGTTTCAATCAGATCCCCTCTCATCCTTCTAAATTCAAGTGTATACAAGCCCAGTCACTCCAATCTTTCAACATATGTCAGTCCCGCCATCCCAGGAATCAACCTCGTGAACCTACGCTGCACTCCCTCAATAGCAAGAATGTCCTTCCTCAAAATTTGGAGACCAAAACTGAACTCTATGTATGGACCATACTCCATGTATGGTCTCACCAGGGCCCTGTACAACTGCAGAAGGACCTCTTTGCTCCTATACTCAACTGCCCTTGTTATGAAGGCCAACATGCCATTAGCTTTCTTCACTGCCTACTGTACCTGCATGCTTACTTTCAGTGACTGATGAACAGGGACACCTAGATCTCATTGTACTTCCCCTTTTCCTAACTTGACACCGTAATCAGATAGTAATCTGCCTTCCTGTTCTTGTCACCAAAGTGGATAACCTCACATTTATCCACATTAAACTGCATCTGCCCACTCACCCAACCTGTCCAAGTCACCCTGCATTCTCCTAACATCCTCCTATTTCATACTGCCACCCAGCTTTGTGTCATCTGCAAATTTGCTAATATTACTTTTAATCCCTTCATCTAAATCATTAATCTATATTGTAAATAGCTGCAGTCCCAGCACCGAGCCTTGTGGTACCCCACTAGTCACTGCCTGCCATTTTGAAAAGGACCCGTTAATCCCTACTCTTTGTTTCCTGTCTGCCAAACAATTTTCTATCCACGTTAGTACCCTACCCCCAATACCACGTGCCCTAATTTTGCCCACTAATCTCCTATGTGGGACCTATCAAAGGCTTTCTGAAAGTCCAGGTACACTACATCCACTGGCTCTCTCTTGTCCATTTTCATAGTTACATCCTCAAAAAATTCCAGAAGATTAGTCAAGCATGATTTCCCCTTCGTAAATCCATGCTGACTTGGACTGATCCTGTTACTGCTATCCAAATCTCAGAAGCATTCCACAAATTTTCTCTTAAGATCCAGCAGCAACTTGATTTTCCCCAATCTATCTGCATATTGAAATTCCTTGTGACTAACATAACAATGCCTTTGCAGTATTTTTCCATCTCCCACTGAAATTTGTAGACCACATCCTGGCTACTATTTGGACTTTCATCAGGATCTTCTTATCCTTGCTGCTTCCTGGCTCTTCCCACAACGATTCTACATCTTCCAATTCTATGTCACCTCTGATTTAATTTTTTACCAGTAGTGCCACTCTTCCTCCTCTGCCTACCTGCCTGTCCTTTCGATAGGTGGTGTATCCTTGGATATTAAGCTTCTAACTACAATTGTCTTTCAGCTATAACTCTGTGATACCCACAACCTCATATATACCAATCATTAAGTGTACCACAACTTAATCTACCTTATTCACTCTACTGCAAATATAACAGCTTCAGTCTTGTATCTGTCACCCTTTTCAATTTTGTCAACTTTACACTGCAACCCATCCACTGACTGCAATTTTACGCCTATCAGCTGCCTGTCCTTTCTGACAGTCTCACTATACACTACCTGTTTGTAAACCAACATTCCTTTCTTCAGCCCTATCACTCCAGTTCTCATCCTCCTGCCAAATTAGTTTAAACCTTTTCCAATAGCTCTAGCAAACCTGCCCCAAAAAATACTGACCCCCTCGGGTTCAGGTGTAACCCGTCCCTTTTGTATAGGTCATACTTTCCACAGAAGAGATCCCAATGACCCACAAATCTGAAACGCTGCCCCTTGCACCAGTTCCTTGGCTACACGGTCATCTGCCAAATCATCCTACTCTTGGTCTCAATGGTGCGTGGCACAGAATGCGATTCAGAAATTGGTACCCTGGAGGTCCTGCTTTTCAGCTTGCTAACTAGCTCTCTAAATTCTCTCTTTTCGACCTCCTCCTTCGCATGTCACTGGTACTAATATGTACCATGAAATAATATTTCCAGCATCTGCAGAATTTCCTGTTTATTAATTAGCTAAAGCTTTAAGGAACATATTGAAGAAGAAAAGGCAGAAGGGCTTTGGGAAGGAAGCACAGAGCTTAAGATCTAAACACAGTGAGTGGTATTAACTGAGGATGCACAGTAAGTACCACAAAGTACATGATCAAGTGTCAATAACAGAGGCAAACGGCACCATAATGGCTAAACTTCACTTTGATTCAAAACTTCTCACAATCAAAGTATCTCACACATGCTGTCAGTCACTAACATTAACACTTCAAGTGAAATAAAGTATCTGTACATTACATCCACACTTACCAGAACATCTCCTCCACAATCTCCAACAGCTCAGACCCCTGCTCTACTCGCTTTACACCTATGACTGTGTGGCTAAGCAAAGCTCCAACACCATATACTAGTTTGCTGATGACACCACTGTTGTGGGCCATATCAAAGGTGGTAATGAATTGGCATACAGGAACAACCTCTCACTCAATTTCAGCAAGAGCAAAGAACTACTTGTAGACTTCAGGAGACAGAAACCAGAGGTCTATGAAAGAAGTCCTCATCAGAGGATCAGAAGTGGAGTGGGACAGTAACTTTAAATTACTGAGTGTTGCTATCTCAAAGGACCAGTTCTGGACCCATCATGTTAATGTAATTGCAAAGAAAGCACAGCAGCACTTTTACTTCCTTAGGATTCTGCAGAGATTGGGCATGACATCAAAAACCCTGACAAACTTCTATAGATGTGTGGTGAAAACTGTACTGACAGGTTGCATTACAGGCTGGTATGGGAACACCAATACCTTTAAACAGAAAATCCTGAAAATGGTAGTGGATTTAGATCATGTGTAAAGCCCTCCCAACCACTGGGCACATCCACATGAAATGCTGTTCTAGGAAAGCAGCATCCATCATCAGAGATCCCCACCACCCAGGCCCTACTCCTTCCTCACTGCTACCATTGTGCAGAAGGTTTGCACCACATGACTCACACCAACAGGTTCAAGAACAGTTACTACACCACAATCATCAGGCTCTTGAATACAAAAAGATAACTACACTCATCTCTTGAGATGTTCCCACAATCAATGGTCTTACTTTAAGGCTCTTTATCTTGTTATTTTATGTTCTCAATTGTTTATTGCTACTTATTTATATTTGTACTTGCACACTTTGTTGTCTTCTGCACTCTGACCTTTCAGTGTTCCTATGTCTAGTTATTATTCTTTTGATTTGCTGAGTCTGCTCTCAGGAAAAAGAATCTCAGGGTTGTATGTGGTGGCATGTATGTACTCTGATAATAAATTTTACTTTGAATGTATCCAATTTGGGATTAAATTTTTTTTTTAATTGTAAAATCTTCACATATTTTACCTTCTCGATATTACGCCAAAAGTGCAACACTTCTCTTGCGACCAAGGCCGCTTTTCTTCTCAATTTGGCATGTTCTTCTCTCTTGGCTCGTTCTTCGTTCAGCTTCTGTTCTTCATGATGACGTACAACAGTTCGTGCAAGCTGGTTACAAAAAACAATGGCTGAATAGTTTGCAAAATCTGTATTTCCACACAACATAAAAAGGAACAATGATTAAGTTTAATACTTTTATTACCAATAACACTTCCAAACATTATTTTCCTCCCATGTTCATGTTCTCAATATGTATTGCTTATTTATTTGTTATTATTTCTTCTTTTGTACTTGTAGTTTGTTGTCTTCTGCACTTTGTTTGAATGCCCTAGTTGGACAATCTTTAACTGATTCTGTTATGGTTATTATTCTCTAGATTTATTGAGTATGCCCACAAGAAAATGAATCTCCAAGTTGCATATGGTAACATATAAGTACTTTGATAATAAATTTACTTGGAACTTTAATTTCAACCCATATTTACTTGGACTGAATTGCTGTGCTTCCCAATATGACATCAGCCAATGCACCTCAATGGATGTTGGATGTGTTATTTATTTAGAGATACAGTACAGAACAGGCCCTTTTGGCCCAACGAACCACACCGTCCAGCAACCCATTTATTTAACTAATCATGGGACAATTTACAATGATCAATTAACCTATCAACCAGCATGTCTTTGGACTGTGGGAGGAAACCAGAGCACCCGGAAGAAACACACACGATCATGAGGGCACATACACGAACTGCTTACAGAGGAGGCCGGAACTGAACTCCCAATTCCAAAGCCCCAAGCTGTAATAGTGTCATGTGAACTGCTACACTACATTGGTACCTGAGGGAGGCATACAAGAATGTATAAACACACGTTCTTCGGTTCTTTGAGGCTGGACACACAATTACCTTTTTGGCAATGCCCATCTTCCACCTCCTTTCTTGAGCAAAATCTGCCGCCATCCACTGCATTTCTTCCAGCAAGTAGTCCCAGTGAGATTTTGGCCGGGGTGCTTCCTGGAGTCGTGGTAGCCTTCTCATTGACCACAACCCTTCTTTTCTCAGCTCTGAAATCCTTTGGTGTATCTGGTTTTCCTAACAGTGAAACGAGTGAAGGAGGATACAGGCAGATGAGAGGTTGGGCAAAGTGCAGGCTCACTTTGGAAACTCGAGTATTTACATCACAGAGTACAGTTTGAGTTACCACACTACCTGAAGAGGGTTGGAGCAATAGGGAGTATGCAAAGAGAATCACAAGGATGTTATCTGCTGTGTGGAGAGCTGTAGTTATAAGGAGAAATTAGATAAAATGCTTTTATTCTCATTGGAAAGGCTGAGGGTGACCTGATAGGACAGAGTTTCCCAACCTGGGTTCCACAGACCCCTCTGATAAATGTAGGGGTCCAAGGCATAAAAAAACAGCTGAGAACCTTTGTTTTGGAGATTTATAAAATTATGAGGGGTGTTGATAAGATGGCTAGTTAGAATCTTTCTCCCCAGTTTAAAAGTACAGGGCAAAGGTTTAAGGTGAAAAAGAAGAAATACAAGGCAGATCCGAGGGGTAATATTTTACCCACGCAGAGAAGGTGGTGGAAACAACTATTAAAAGGTATTTAGACATGTACTTGGATTGGAAAGGCTCAGAGGGACTCAGGCCTAACACGGATAAATGCCATTCCAGCAACATCCTGATTTAAACATAGCCGTATTTCAAACAAAATAAAATGTGCAAATTCCCTTTTTGCTTTTCCGAAGCATAAAACTTACCCCTTACACCCCCTTTGAAATTGCCCCCTCTCATCTTTAATGCATGCCCTCTGGTATTAGACATTTCAACCCTGGGAAAAAGTACCCATCACTCTGTGTGGGGGGGAAAAAAAACTCACACCTTACATCTCCTGTGAAGTTACCCCCTCACCTTAAATTCATGCCCTCTGGTATCTGATATTTAACCCTGGGAAAAAGATACTAGCTGTCTGCTCTATCTATGCCTCTCATAATCTTATAAATCTTTATCATATCTCCCCTCAGGCTCTGCCACTTCAGAGAAAACGACCTATATTTATCTAGCCTCTCATAATCGCACATGCCCTCTGAACCAAGCAGCATCCTGGTAAACCTCTTCTGCACCCTCCGCAAAGACCTGACATCCTTCCTCTAATGGGGCAATACTCCAGATGCGGCCCAACTTGTTTTATAAACTTTCAACATAACTTCTGACTTTTGAAATCAATGCCTCATCTAATAAGTGCAAGCATGCCATATGCTTTCTTAACCACCTTCTTAAGTTTTTTCAATACCAAGGAATGCAAGGGATAAAGGGTTAGTAAGATAAATGAAAAGACATGACCATACTAAACATTGAGCATTTGAATAGCCTAACCTGCTTCCACTTCTTGCATTCTTCTAGTTGACAAACACTGTAATTGAGACACAGTTAAAGGCCCGAACTACAAACACCGTACCCACCTGTTTGACTTGTTCAACAACTTTATCTTGTGCATTCGTAGTGTTTTCCTGGGAAGCTAGTGCTGAATTCTGTAGTACCACTTGGGCCTTCGGCGGTGCTATAGCAGATAAGCTAACCAACCCTTGAGGCTTGGACTGCAAAATGGGTGATGATGGCCGATTAGTCAACGGCTGATGTGCAGGAGCAGAGGAAACTGTCCCTGAAAGGGTCACTTGTGGCGCAGATGAGGTAGGCTGTGAGTTGGCTATCAGTCGTTGGCATGCTTGGCCGGTCTCACTTGTTGATCGCATCAACGTCACAGTCTAGATGAAATAAAAGAATACACACAACAAAGAGAAATCCACGTATTCTACACAAGCTGCAACATCACTGGTAAATTGGACTGCTTACACTGCCAAAACACTTGCACAAGCATATTTGAAGGATGCAGGGCAATGTAACACAGAATTGATACCAAATCAGGGGGAAAAAAAGGAAAATCCAAAATGAATTTCATTGAAGTTTTACAGGAGAGGGACCTATGTGGAAGTATTTCATAACTAGGGAAAGAAAAATCACTATTTTCCACAAGCAGTAAGGTTGATCAACTCCTCCACCCATTAACTCCACCACTACTTTGTTTCCCATCAGTCACCTTATGAACAGCCTAGCGTCACATCATAGACATACAATCTTAGTTATTTATTGAGGTCCAGTGCACGCTGCCAGCAACCCATAGATTTAAACCTAGCCTAATCATAGGACAGGTTACAATGATCAATTAACCTACCAACCAGTGGGTCTCTGGACGGTGGGGAATCCACATACTCAAGGGGAAAACACAGAAACTCCTTACAGGCAACAGCAGGAATTGAACCCAAGTCGCCTGTACTGTAAAGCGTTGTGTTAACCACTATGCTATCATGCCATCCAATCTATGAATATAAGCTTTCTAATGTATTTATACCTTTTTTAAAATTATTGATATTGTGTTCTTTATTTATTGTTTTTTTTTGTGCTGCATTGGACCTGAGACACAATTATTTTGTTCTCCTTACACTTGTGTGCAGGAAATGAGATAAAGCAATCTTGAATTGCCAAAGGTCTAGACAGGGCAATGAAATTGGAAAACCAATTTGTGATCGAGTCTGAGGAAAGGGGTAGTTTACAGTCAGTATAAATGGGTGTTTGACCATTGTGGGGTCACTGGAACTGTTTCCATGTTTAATCACACACTGACTCTACAATAAGTAATGTAGGTGGGGAAGAGGTGACGAATGAAACAGACTTGCCAATGGAAGAGTTAAAACCCTAATGCTAAAAAATGAGCTACAAGAATGGAATGGCTGATTATACAAAACCGTGTAAGTTTGAAACTTAAAACCTTTAGCCCAAATCTAGTTAGTCTTTCAGATTTGACATTCCAAATCTTAACCATTGTATTAAATTAACATTCAGCACTAAATAATATTAAGTATTTTTTCTGAAGCTGCTAGAAATGTGAAGTTTGAAGTACATTTATTATCAAAGTATGTATATCATATACAACCTTGAGATTCATCCTCTTGCAGGCAGCCATAAAACAAAGAAACACAATAAAATTCACAAAAAGCCCTACAAGCATCCAATCTGCAGAAAAAAACTCTGAACTAGCTACGTAGCTGTGGACTTAATCTAGCAGCTTCAGAAAAAATACTTAATATTATTTAGTGCTGAATGTTAATTTAATACAATGGTTAAGATTTGGAATGTCAAATCTGAAAGATGGTGACTATGGACTCAAGACTTCAAATAAGGTTTTGCTAAACAGTTGATGCATCATCATCATTATCATTAGGTGCCATGTCGTATGATGTGGGCAATCGTGGTCTCATGACCATGATTGTTCTTGGCAGATTTTTCTACAGAAGTGGTTTACCATCGCCGCCTTCTGGGCAGTCTTTACAAGACGGGTAACCCCAGCCATTATCAATATTCTTCAGAGATTGTCTGCCTGCTGTCAGTGGTCACCTAACCAGGACTTGTGATACGTACCGGATGCTCATACGACCATCCATCACCTGCTCCCTTGGCTTCATGACACCCTGATCAGGGGGGTGGGGGGGGAGGGCTAAGCAGGTGCAACACCTTGCCCAAGGGTGACCTGCAGGTTAGTGGAGGGAAGGAGTGCCTTACATCCCCTTTGGTAGAGACACCTCTCTATCCTGCCACCCAAGTTAATGTGTAAACAATTTTTTAAACCTGTATTTTTTGGGAGGAAAAGAGAAATAATGTGGGATTAATTGTTGTTCTACCAAAGAACTGACAGATTTTCCCCATGCTGTCTGCCTCGATCTATTAATAATCTATATTATTTATTTAGTTAATTACTGGCCTTTCGAGTCATGCTGACCAGCAATCCCCTGATTTAATCCTAGCCTAATCACAGGACAATTTTCAATGACAATTAACCTACCAATCGGTATGTCTTTGAACCATGGAAGGAAATCAGAACACTCAGAGGAAACCCTGAAGTCATGAAGAGAATGTATAAACTCCTTCGAGGCAGCGGAGCGAACTGAATCTGGGTCATCTGTACTGTGAAGCACTGTGGTACCATTACGCTCCCTTGCTGCCACATTTACCTACCAGAGTTTTCCAACTCCACTTTTGCTCCCCTCGCCAGCACAAACTGCCTGTCACCTTACACCCCAGCGATCACCACAGACTCCTGTCTCATCACTTCCCCCTTCTCCTTATTCTGGCCATCTTGCCTCTCTACCCCAGTCCTGTGCAGGATTTATTCCCTAAACAACGACAATTCCTTCCCTCCCCCTTGATCTGCCAAGTTCCTCCAGAACTTCCAGTTCCAGATTCCAGTATCTGCACTCTCGTCTCTCCATACACACAGATTTGATGGACTTAGATCAGTTGTTACTATGTCAAGATTCCAAGATCAAATCAGTATCAAATCAAATCAAGTTTAATTATCATTCAAATGTACATGGATACAACAGAATGAAATAGCGCTCTTCTGGGGCCAAGGTGCAAAACATACACAGCACATTCAAAATAGTGAGCAAAAACAAACATAGTCATGCAAAAAAAACACAAATATGTAGCCCAACACCCTGAGCAACATGTCCGGTAAATTGAAGGTACAGCTTCCAGCAGCTTGAGGTCTAATCCTCACTATAATTGAGTCCATGCAACTTCCCCACCACCTGTTGTGCCACCAAATAAGGGAAACGTGCCGGTGGCATCTTATATTATCGATTTCGAACAGGGTCTCGCGAACACAAGACAATCATCCACAGTTACACTGCATGCCACCTTAGTGCATCAACTCCAATGCCTTTCATTGCATTCAAACTGGAAACCAGAAATAGTTTGGGCTGCAGATCATAAAAACATAAACACAAGAGATTCAACAGATACTGGAAATCCAGAGTAATTCACACAAGGTGGAACTCCGCAGGGGAGGCAGCATCTATGGCAGGAATTTCCAAACTGCGGTCCACAGACCCCTCGGTTAACAGTAGGGGTCCAAGGCATTTGAAAAAAAAGGTTGACAGCTCCTGATCCATGGAAAGGAATAAAGAGTTGGTGTTTTGGGCCAAGACCCTTCAGTACATTTACATGAAATGCTGTCGTAGGAAAGCAGCATCCATTATCAGAGATACCCACCAACCAGCCATACTCTCTTTTCACTACTGCCATTAGGTAGAAGATACAGGAGCTTCAGCACTCACACCACCATATTAAAGAACAGTTACTATCCCTCAACCATCAGGTTCTTGAACAAAAGGGGATAATTACACTCATCTATTGAGATGCTCCCACATACAATGATACCACTTTAAGGACTCTTGTTATTTCATGCTCTCGTTACTTGTTGCTATTTATTTATATTTGCATTTGCACAGTTAGTGCCTTCTGGCTGATCTTTCATTGATCCTGTTATGCTTACTAATCTATAGAGTTATTGAGTATGCCTGCAGGAAAAATAATCTCAGGGTTGTATATGCACTCAGACAATAAAAATTTACTTACTTACTTAATCAGGACTGGGAAGTAAGGGGGAAGTAGCTAGAATAAAAAGGTGGAGGGAAGGGGGAAGTACAAGCTAGAAAGTGGTAGGTGAAGCCAGGTGAGGAGTGAGGTGAATGGGTGAGGGGAGTGTGGATAAGGAGAGATGCTGGGAGGTGATTGGCAGAGAAGGTAAAGGACTGGAGAAGGAAGAATCTGATAGGACAGGACAGAGGACCATGAGAGAAAGGAAATGAGGAGTACCAAAGGGAGGTGATAGGTAGGTGAGAAGAGAAGGGGCAAGAAGGAAGCCAGAAAGATCATAAAAGCAGCTTCTGTTTTTAAAACAGCGAAGTATAAAATGCAAATGCATTCTAAATTATAACAAAGCTGAAATCTGGTTTAGTTATGTTGCACAGTAAGCATTATTCATTACCACAAGTACATTTGATCCAAAGAGGCAGAATATTTACCTGTTGTGGAGGGTGTGCTTGTGACTGTTGAAGTTGTGCTGATGGCTGAGTTTGCATTGGTACGTGAAGAGGAGCTTGTACCTGCTGCTGGAGCTGAGACTGGAGCTGAGTCTGAGACTGAGACAAGGAAATGGGCTGCGGCTGGCTCTTGACCTGAAGGAGGTTCTGAGCCGGGGCCTGAGCCTGGAGGATGGACTGAGGCTGGAGCTGGGTTTCAACCATGTGCTGTTGTGCCAACTGAATGGCGGCTGGGATTGGGGTCAACGGTATAGACGTAGGTCTGGCAGGCAGCTGAGGTGGAGGTGTATGCAGGCTGGCAGCATTCTGCACCGGCGGCCCTTTGGAAGGATCGTACTGCTGTTGGCTTTGTTTCTGGCCCGTGAGCTGTATCGTCTGAGGAGTGGGCGGCATTCCACCTGCAGAGACGTTTAAGCACAAAGGACATGCAGTCAGTGATGCTTGTTCTTGTCTGAACTCATTCAACTACATCTAGTAAATGGTGAACAAATGCTATCAGCAAAATGTAAAAATATCCACACACAGTGCCAGGCTTTGAAACACCTCCTAACGTCGAAACTACATAATCATAGGCTCTAAAGAAGCAGAGGGAAGGAGGTTATGTAAGGTCTTCATAAAACAATGGTTAGGTAGTGGTAGCAGTTAGCTGTCCAATTCAGGATATAATGCCTTCAATAATCAATCAGAATCAGGTCTAATCTCACCGGCATATGCTGTGAAAATTGTCATACATAATAAAAAATCTATAAATTGCAATAAGTACACTATACAGTACTGTGCAAAAGTTTTAGGCACATATATATAGCTAGGATGCCTAAGACTTTTACACTATGTTGCATTTGTCAACGTGGAGCAAAGAGCAAGTTTATAAAGTGGAGGAAGCAAAGAATGTTGGGAACAACGAGGGTGGACCGCAGTGGGATAGAGAAGAAGTACCAGAAGAAGTAGCCACACCCATCACCGAGACTCCAGACAAGGCCATTTGATTCCAAACAATTGGTTTATTGATCATTACAGAATGCCTCCCTCCCCTCTCCCTTCCCCTTTTCCCAGTCATGATTTCCCTCTCCCTGCCTCCTTCCCACTCACAGCCCACAATAGAAACCCATATCAGCTTCAGGTTTATCATCACTCACATGTCATGAAATTTTCTTTTTTTTTGTGGGAGCAGTATAGTGTAATACATAAAAGTCTTTAGGGACCCAGTATATCTGTCTATGATTTATGTACAGTACTGTATTTATGAAAAATAAATTAAGTAAGTAGCACAAATCAAAGGACTACACTAATCAAGTAGGACTAATCAAAATAGGACATACATGGTAAACGGTAGCGCATTGAGGAATGCAGTGATCTAGGAATAATGGTGCATAGTTCCCTGAAGGTGGAATCTCATGTGGATAGGGTGGTGAAGAAAGCTTTTGGTATGTTGGCCTTTATAAATCAGAGCATTGAGTATAGGAGTTGGGATGTAATGTTAAAATTGTACAAGACATTGGTGAGGCCAAATTTGTATTGTGTACAGTTCTGGTCACCGAATTATAGGAAATATGCCAACAAAATAGAGTGAGTACAGAGGAGATTTACTAGAATGTTACCTGGGTTTCAGCACCTAAGTTACAGAGAAAAGTTGAACAAGTTAGGTCTTTATTCTTTGGAGCGTAGAAGGTTGAGGGGGGACTTGATAGAGGTATTTAAAATTATGAGGGGGATAGACATGGATAGGCTTTTTCCATTGAGAGTAGGGGAGATTCAAACAAGAGGACATGAGTTAAGAGTTAAGGGGCAAAAGTTTAGGGGTAACACGAGGGGGAACTTCTTTACTCAGAGAGTGGTAGCTGTGTGGAACGAGCTTCCACTAGAAGTGGTAGAGGCAGGTTCAATTTTGTCATTTAAAAAAAAATTGGACAAGCATATAGACAGGAATGGAGGGTTATGGGCTGAGTTCAGGTAGGTGGGACTAGGTGAGAGTAATCGTTTGGCACAGACTAGAAGGGCCAAGATGGCCTGTCTCCATGTTGTAATTGTTACATGGTTATAAAAGGATTAAAAAAAAAGAGATCATGTTCATATCCATTCAGAAATCTGATTGCATTGGGGAAAAAGCTGGTCCTAAAACACTGAGTGTGTGTCTTCAGGCTCCTGTCCCATGGTAGCAAAAGAGGGAATGCCCTGGATAGGCGTCCTTGATAATGGATGTCCCCTTTTTATGGCATTGCCTTTTGAAGCTGTCCTCAATGTTGGGGGTGGGGGGGAAGGGGTTAGTATCCATGATGGAGCTGAGGTTTTAGAGCAAGTGCATACATTTACTAGGATTGAAGGAGTTTAGTGATATGTATAGATTGGACAGTTGATGTTTCAGGCAGAGACTTTTCTTCAGTCCTGAATAAGGGTCTCGGCCTGAAACATTGACTCTTTATTCACTTTCATTGCTGTTGCCTGACCTGTTGAGTTCCGCCAGCACTTTGTGTGTTGCTTTCGATTTACAGCATCTGAAGATTTTCTAATATTTATGACTTTAAGGTAATTGGAGGAAAGCTCTTTGTAATGCCCTGATTAAGATTTCCACTGCTATGCTGTGAGGCATTTTATTTTAGCAGTTTTATGCAAAAGCAGTGTGTGTGTCCTGCTGGTGAGAGTGTTTTGGTTTCAGCTAAAGGAACCACGCTGTCCAACGTAGGAATATTATGTCAGCCAATCAGGATGGTGGGATGGAGAACAGGTTCTTGAGAGAGTTGGGTGGAAAGAGATTACTGATGGACAGTAGTTAGGTTTGTGGTCTTTTGGTGGGAGATGCAAAGAGGAGCAGATCAGGGAAGAAGCCTGTAGAATCCTATCCAAAGGGGAGAACTGAATGCAAGGAGTAGTTCATGGGACGAAGTAGTCCAAGAAGGGAAGTTCTATCTGTGATTGGTGATGAAAATTCAGCACCCTGAGTAAAGTGGTACACCCAATCACTACAGAAATGAGCACCAACGTTGCTCATGAGCACCAAAGTGCTCATTTAGACTGGTTCAACTGTAATGGGCATTTCTTTTTTTAATTAACTGTTTGATAAAGCACTTCATTTATAATTTTATGCTGGTGCATGATCTGATATTTCATGGCAACTGCTAATTGTGTTTGGGCAGTATATACACAGCATTCGCTCAAATTGAGGTTCCTTTAATTGGAATTCCCAACATTCTTGTTTGGTTGAACCCCAAATCATTAACACAATAGAAAAGAAGGACATTAGCCTGGAGGATGTGGAATTGATATGGGTAGAGCTGCATAACACTACGGGGCAGAAAACGCTGGTGGGAGTTGTGTACAGGCCACCTAACAGTAGTAGTGAGGTTGGGGATAGCATTAGACAGGGAATTAGAAATGCGTGCAATAAAGGAACAGTAGTTATAATGGGTGACTTCAATCTAAATATAGATTGGGTGAACCAAATTGGTAAGGGTGCTGAGGAAGAGGATTTCTTGGAATGTATGCGGGATGGTTTTCTGAACCAACATGTCAAGGAATCAACTAGAGAGCAGGCCATTCTAGATTGGGTATTGAGCAATGAGGAAGGGTTAGTTAGCAATCTTGTCGTGCGAGGCCCCTTGGGTAAGAGTGACCATAATATGGTGGAATTCTTCATTAAGATGGAGAGTGACATAGTTAATTCAGAAAAAAAGATTCTGAACTTAAAGAAGGGTAACTTTGAAGGTATGAGACGTGAATTAGCTAAGATAGACTGGCAAATGATACTTAAAGAGTTGACGGTGGATATGCAATGGCAAGCATTTAAAGATCGCATGGATGAACTACAACAATTGTTCATCCCAGTTTGGCAAAAGAATAAACCAGGGAAGGTAGTGCACCCGTGGCTGACAAGGGAAATTAGGGATAGTATCAAGTCCAAAGAAGAAACATATAAATTAGCAAAAAAAAGCGGCACACCTGAGGACTGGGAGAAATTCAGAGACCAGCAGAGGAGGACAAAGGGCTTAATTAGGAAATGGAAAAAAGATTATGAGAGAAAGCTGGCAGGGAACATAAAAACTGACTGTAAAAGCTTTTATAGATATGTGAAAAGAAAAAGATTGGTCAAGACAAATGTAGGTCCTTTACAGTCAGAAACAGGTGAATTGATCATAGGGAACAAAGACATAGCAGACCAATTGAATAACTACTTTGGTTCTGTCTTCACTAAGGAGGACATAAATAATCTTCCAGAAATAGTAAGGGACCGAGGGTCTAGTGAGATGGGGGAATTGAAGGAAATACATGTTAGTAGGGAAGTGGTGTTAGGTAAATTGAAGGGATTAAAGGCAGATAAATCCCCAGGACCAGATGGTCTGTATCCCAGAGTGCTTAAGGAAGAAGCCCAAGAAATAGTGGATGCATCGGTGATAATTTTTCAAAACTCCTTAGATTCTGGATTAGTACCTGAGGATTGGAGGGTGGCTAATGTAACCCCGCTTATTAAAAAAGGAGGGAGAGAGAAACCGGGGAATTATAGACCGGTTAGTCTGACATCGGTGGTGGGGAAAATGCTAGAGTCGGTTATCAAAGATGTGATAACAGCACATTTGGAAAGAGATGAAATCATCGGACAAAGTCAGCACGGATTTGTGAAAGGAAAATCATGTCTGATGAATCTGATAGAATTTTTTGAAGATGTAACTAGTAGAGTGGATAGGGGAGAGCCAGTGGATGTGGTATATTTAGATTTTCAAAAGGCTTTTGACAAGGTCCCACACAGGAGATTATTGTGCAAACTTAAAGCACATGGTATTGGGGGTATGGTATTGATATGGATAGAGAATTGGTTGGCAGACAGGAAGCAAAGAGTGGCAGTAAACGGGACCTTTTCAGAATGGCAGGCAGTGAGTAGTGGGGTACTGCAAGGCGCAGTGCTGGGACCCCAGTTGTTTACAATATATATTAATGATTTAGACGAGGGAATTAAAATGCAGCATCTCCAAGTTTGCAGATGATACAAAGCTGGGCAGCGGTGTTAGCTGTGAGGAGGATGCAGGGTGACCTGGATAGGTTAGGTGAGTGGGCAAATTCATGGCAGATGCAATTTAATGTGGATAAATGTGAGGTTATCCACTTTGGTTGCAAGAACAGGAAAACAGATTATTATCTGAACGGTGGCCGATTAGGAAAAGGGGAGGTGCAACGAGACCTGGGTGTCATTGTACACCAGTCATTGAAAGTGGCCATGCAGGTACAGCAGGTGGTGAAAAAGGCAAATGGTATGTTGGCATTCATAGCAAAAGGATTTGAGTACAGGAGCAGGGAGGTTCTACTGCAGTTGTACAAGGCCTTGGTGAGACCGCACCTAGAATATTGTGTGCAGTTTTGGTCCCCTAATCTGAGGAAAGACATTCTTGCCATAGAGGGAGTACAGAGAAGGCTCATCAGATTGATTCCTGGGATGACAGGACTTTCAAATGAAGAAAGACTGGATCGACTAGACTTATACTCACTGGAATTTAGAAGATTGAGGGGGGATCTTATTGAAACGTTTAAAATTCCAAAGGGATTGGACAGGCTAGATGCAGGAAGATTGTTTCCGATGTTGGGGAAGTCCAGAACGAGGGGTCACAGTTTAAGGATAAAGGGGAAGCCTTTTAGGACCGAGATGAGGAAAAACTTCTTCACACAGAGAGTGGTGAATCTGAGGAATTCTCTGCCACAGGAAACAGTTGAGGCCAGTTCATTGGCTATATTTAACAGGAAGTTAGATATGGCCCTTGTGGCTAAAGGGATCAGGGGTATGGAGAGAAAGCAGGTACAGGGTTCTGAGTTGGATGATCAGCCATGATCATACTGAATGGCAGTCCAGGCTCAAAGGGCCAAATGGCCTACTCCTGCACCTATTTTCTATGTTCCTATACCAACTCTAGACATATATTGTTTAGAAATGTGGTCTGCTCACCGCGAGTCATGGAGCTGTTAGAAGGGTTAGCTAACGAGCTAAGCTGGCATATGAACTCTGGTGAGAGCATTACATCATTTTTACACAGACATTGGTGAGTGAGTAGAATGTGCTGCCGAGGGTGGTGGTAGAGGCAGATAAATTAGAGGCATTTAAGAAACTCTTAGAAAGGCACATGGATGATAGAAAAACAGAGGACAATATAGGAGGGAAAAGTTAGATTGATCTTGGAGTAGGTTAAGAGGTCAGCACATCATCATGGACCAAATGGCCTGTAATGTGCTATACTGTTCTAAATGTTCTAAATGAAAGAAATATTCCCATGGCATGTGAGCCAGTAACCAGACATACAAATTCACAATGATTAACTAAAGAACAAGTAAACTGACTAGGATAGTTTGTAGTTAGCATTAATAATCTGGAAAACACAAGCAGACAAGGGGGATGGAAACACGTTCTTCAGTAATGGTATAAAGCCGGTATTCCTAACTGGAGTCCAGGAGCCCCACAGTTAATGGTAAATGGCATAAAAAAGGTTGGAAACCCTCCTGTGAAGTAAATTGGAGATACTGCAGATCTGCACGGAAAAGGTCAGAGATACAGAACTAATTTCTCTCAGGATTCATCATTGGCAGAACATTCTTCTTCAACACTGAACATGCTGATTCTCTGTAAAGTCACACTGAAAGAAAAGTCATAAAATTCCAAGCAGTTCAACGGTATAAACCAACTTTTAAATCCAAATGACCGGCAGTAAACAGACCCTTTTCAGCACATCGGAAAAGGCAAGACTCCTTGGTAGAATTTCCATTCTGTAAGTCAGCAATTGATTTCCTGGCAGTCTTTGACAGTTTTTCTCTAAAATGAACAGTACTGACACCACTGCGACCTACTCCATACACCGCAGGAGGATAAGATGCTACCAAAGCATATTTATAGATCACACTTTGAAACGTTCAACAGAGCACGATGCCATGCTGCAGAGAGAAACGCACACATTTGTTAAATCAGACCAGGAGTTTATTAGTGAATAATTCAAGAAACAGAAAATTCCCAGACAATTTAAACAATGCAACAAAATTGCTTTATTGAGTTTACTGGCAACTGTGAACTGGCAAACACAGATCAGACCCTGTCAGAAATCTCCCACATTCCCTTCAATGCCAGTACCAAACATGCAGCATTCAGAGGTCTGTGGAAAAAGAAGAGTTGCCAGTGGCCCTGTTAGCTTAATTCATGGAACTATATAATACACAATATATTCACCATGCAATAAATCCTCAAATGCCCAGGTTGAATCCCATGAGGAGGATTAAAAGAAAATAAATTCACATCAGTAAAGGCTAAGAAAATTTATGTTAAAGTTATGTTTATCTTTTGGGTTTTTAGCTGCAACCATGCCATTCAGAGAGGAAGCTGAACAGAAGGGAAAGATTTTCCAGGGCAAAGGAAAGAAGTCAGCGGAATTTGACTGGTGGGATTTTGTGTAGAGCGAGTACAGAAGCAAGGGACCAAATGCCACGCTCCCTTCAGGATACCATCCACACTGTCCATGGGCTGTTTGTCCCACTCCCATCAGGGAGAAGGCTACATAGCATCCACACCAGGACCACCAGATTCAAAAACAGGTTACTTTCCCCAAGCAGTAAGGCTGATCAACACTTCCACCCACTAATTTACCCTTCCACACAACCCTCCCAACACCACTACTTTACCATTTCTGGTCCGTCACCTTATGTACAGACACCTGTACCTATTGTCACTTTATGGACATATAATCAATCTATGCATGCAAGCTAACTTATGTATTTATATTTATTGTATTTTTATTACTAATATGTTCTTTATCTTATCAACCAGATCCAGAGTAAGAATTATTTTGTTCTCCTTTACACTTGAGTAGAGGAAATGAAATTAAACAAACTTGATTCAGTAAAATTACTTTAGAAGTTTATATATTTTTTTTATTTTATTTACTTACTGAGCACTGAACAGTCCCCTCCATTTTTTTCAGCCACACTGCCCAGCAATCCCCAATTTAACCCTAGCCTAATCAAATAGCCAATATGTCTTTGGACTGTGGGCGGAAACCAGAGCACCTGGAGAAACCCCACAGTCATGGGGAGAACATACAAACTCCTTGCAAGCAATGGTGAGATGTAGGTAGTGATCACAAGAGATCTGTTAAAGGATCATGAAGGAAATGCTTGGGAACATTAAGCTGATGCAAGTCAATAGTCGTAGAACAAGTACTACATTGCACATGATGCTAGAAACTGGACCACACATTATTCATTTTCATCTATAAATCCAGTTACCCGACAGTAAACCGGACCGGACTTTTCCATGCACTTTCTTTTTTTTACCAAGTTTGACTTTTTCCAACACCAGACACGTACTCAATGAGAATAATATTCACACAATTTCATTTTGTCCTTGCTGCAACTTACAAACCATAAGGAATAATCTTCCTAGAACTAGCAGCACACTGCTCTGTATGGCTGCTTTACCTCACTGTTATAAGGGATGCTCAGTGGACAGCAGGTGATCCAACACAACTTCATAACTGGTCACAGGTTGTTAAAACACTTTCCAATATCCCGAGTGCTGAATTGGCATTTCTTCCAACATCACAGTCTATCCACATTGAACCATATGACATAGGAGCAGAATTGGGCCATTTGGCCCATCAAGTCTGCTCCAACATCTCATCATGGCCAAATTATTATCCCTCTCAACCCGATTCTCCTGCCTTCTCCCCGTAACCTTTGACAACCTTACTAATCAAGAACCTATCAACTTGCTGGGTTGAGATACAGCTCTACCAAAGGTGATGTAAGGTGCTCCTTCCTTCCACTAGCCTGCCGGTCACCCTTGGGCAAGGTGTAACACCTGCTTATCCTCCGATTAGGATCACATGAAGCCATGGGAGTAGGTGATGCATATCACAAATCATGGTCATGAGACCATGAACACTCACGCCATACCACACGGCACGAACGATGACGACAATGATCAACCTCCACTTATGGCAGTGACTAGCCACTCAATGTAGGATGAGGCAGAGACTTACTGATCTGCAAGGAGCATTGTTCAACAGGTTCTTCAGATGTCACATCTCACCCAGTAAATCTGATAGACAAATTATTTGTAAGCTGGAGCTTCTGAAGGCAGTTATCGACAGGGAATGTGGCATCCTGTGAGAAGACCTTGGCCAAGCTTTCACGCCTGGACTGGCCTTTCCATCCAGATCATGTTCAATCTGCTCATCATACGATTACTTTACGCAGCTGCCACTCAGCATCAGAGAGATCACCCAGGCCCTTTCTTCATGAAGGGACATCTTCCTCTCATTTGATTTCAGCAAGGACCCCATTAGGATGGGGAGGTAATAGTACTGTTGACCATCCGGAAGCCAATGACTGCTGTCATGCATCCACAAGGGCGGCCATTTACTACTGCAACTTCTCCACAACTACAAGGGTTCCCACTCCCCAAATGTGCAGATTATTATAGATCCTGATGGCCCCTGTTAGAAAAATGCCAAGTTTTCAGGTTTTACCCTGAAACAGAGAAAACATCCTCAGAGACAGAAAGCTGCCAGATATTTTCCACGGCCAGAGGTCTTGGATCCTGACTGACTTGATACTTCTCTCTCTCAAAATTTCAGTATGTATACATTACACAGCCTTGGGATTTATTTCCTTACAGGCAGCCACGAAACAAAGAAACACAAAAGAAGCCATGAAAAAAGACCATCAAACACCAATGTGCAGACAGAAAAAAAAACTATACATGCCAACAATAAATGCAAGACTACAGCAATCTGAACCAAAAAGGGAGCCCATCCACAGACCCCTACTTCAGCACAGAGTCTAGTAAACGTCTCCTGACACCAACTTGCAAGTTTACCACAGTTGCTGAGTGCCAGCAAAAGGGTTAGACACAGGACAGTACGTGCCTGAGAATGAGAGTCCAGTACCTGCAAAATACAGAGGCATCCTGCAATACACACTCAGCAGCTGCAGATATTTTACCATTGTGTGCTGTATGCTGCCCATCCCAACAATCAGAAAAAAGGAGTTAGGAGTTTTTTCCCGTTGGGTGGTTCCAGGGCATGCATGTTTTTTATGTGATTGTATTCATCACTGCCATTTTTGATAATCCCGTATTGGTATGTGTTCTGCACATGTATAAAGTAAATTAGAATAAAATTATTGTATGGCAATTAAACGGATTAATGTAATAAGTTGGAACGTACGTGGTTGGAATCATCCTATTAAACGAAAAAAGACTTTTAAAATTATTAATCGATTCCAACCTGATATAATTTTTGCTCAGGTGATGCATATCAGGGCGGGAGATCAAAATAGGTTTTTTGGATGGTGGAATGGATTACAGCTCCATGCTACTTCTCAGAGTAAAACTAAAGGTGTATCTATCTTTATTAAATCTAATATATTTACTCGAGGATATTGAATCAGATTATAATAGTAGATTTTTAATTGTTAAAGGAATGATTTGTAATAGAAAGGTTGTTTTGGTCAATTTGTATGGTCCTAATTTAGATGATTCTTCTTTTTTTAAAAAAGTATTTGTTTTATTGCCGGATTTAAATGAATATATGTTGATAATGGGTGGGGATTTTAACTGTTGTTTAAATCCTATGATTGACAAGAGCTCAACTAATCAGCGACTTCCAAATCATTCTGCATCAGTTATTAACTCCTCTTTGACTGATTTTGGGTTGATCGAATTATGGAGGCACTTGCACCCTTATAACAGAGAATATTCCTTTTTTTCGCATGTCTATAAAATATACTCGAGGACTGATTATATTTTAATTGATCTCTGCCTTTTGCCTAATGTTAAAAACTGTGAATATGACACTATTGCTATATCTGATCATGTGCCTTTGAGTTTGTCCTTTGAATTTGATGATGTCATTTTTGCCCGTCCACCATGGTGTATGTTAGACTTTATTGTAAAACTCTGATTTTATCAGTTTTATTGAAAGCCAGATAAAAGAATTCTTTCTTTTTAAAGATTTACCATATATTCCGGAGTATAAGTCAACCCCCCATTTTCAAGGTTAAAAAAGTGCCTTTTTCATGTTACCTTTGTATAAGCCGACCCCTTTTGTAGAGGTTTTTGACTTAACCAGAAAAGATCACAAGATCTCACATGCCAGTACTCAGCTTTGACGGATCCGGAACCAGGAAATTTTGTGAACCAGTACCTGGTAAGAAAACAGGCCTACACATTGTAGAGCGTTATAAGCAACTTCTTAATAAATAAGTCAGGGAGGGAAATCTTGGATTAGGTCTCCAATGGTAAAGAATCCTCAGAACTGTAATCCCCGTGAAACTATCTAGCGCCCATCGGAATCTCGTTAAAACATAACACAGGTTGGCGGGATCAATACGTCTACTCAGTATTGAGTTTGCGACCGCCATGTACAAAAGATTAAAACTAATGCGATGCGATACTGGCATCAGTTGATCTTGCTAAAGGAAATAATTCTACAGCTGCTAAGAAGTTTAGCGTAAACGAGAGAGAGTGGAGAAAAGCAGAGAACATGCTGAGGGAAATGCTAAAGACAAAATGTGCAAACTACAGGAAAACATGCCAGTGGCCAGAACTGGAAGAAAAAGTTTTAGAGTGGGTGAATTTTCAGTGATCGTCACGATACATTGAAATGGGATGAAAAACACCATGAAGTCAGCGAAAATTTCAAAGCTACGCTAAGCTGGTGCACCCAATTTATGAATAGATGTGATCTTGTGTTGAGACAAAAAAAACAAAGATTGCTCAGAAAATTCCCAGGGGGTGTTGTTTACGTTCAAGAACGCTGCCGGATGGACAAAGCCAGTTGCTTGAAGTGGGTTAAAGAGGTGTGGCATCGACATCCCGAAGGTTTCAGGAAGGAAAAGTCACTACTTTGGGACATCTTCAAAGCACACTTGTCAGGTGAGACAAAAGCAGCACTGAAAGCTGAAAATACGGACATTGCAATCATCCCCGGTGGTTTGATCTCCGTGCTCCAGCCACTAGATGTGAGTTTAAGCAAATCATTCAAAGAATTCATGCGACGACAGTGGAACGAATTTGACTCAAAAACAGCCAATAAATATGACCTGTCTTCCATGTATTCGTTTTTCCAAAGTTGGCACCCTCTGTATAAGCCGATCCCCTAATTTTATGACCAAAATTTAGGGCCAATTTCTCGGCTTATACACCGGAATTTACGGTAGGAGGTATGTCCAAATTAATTATATGTGATATATTCAAAGCATTTTTACGTGGTTAGATTATTTCTTATTCAGCTAAACTTAAAAAACAGACTAAAGCAGAATTAGATAAAATTTTAAAACAAATGAAAGATTTAGATAATATTTATGCCACTTCTAATATTGACTTATTTAAAAAAAGGGTGGAACTTCAATCACAATATAACCTATTATTAACTCATCCAATTGAAGGTTATCTACTTAAGTTAAAGAGCCAATTTTATATGTTTAGAGATAAAAATAATAAACTACTTGCATCTCAATTAAAATTGGCTGGAGCCAAAAGACAAATTAAATTCGTAGAAAGGATGGTACCCTGGATCGGGAATATGAAGAAATTAATAAGATTTCTCAAGATTTTAATACTGAACTTTATAAATCTCAATGTCCAGTAGATTCTTCTGAAATGAATGCTTTTTTATGAAAGATTGCTTTTCCTAAAATTTCTGCTGAGGATCAAAAAACTCTTGATGCCCAAATTACTGAATCCGAAACTCATAAAGATATTTTTCAAATGCAATCTGGTAAGGCCCCAGGACTTAGAATTTTATAAAAAATTTGGAAAATTGCTTTCTCCATATATGTTGGAGATGTTTAAAGATTCTTTTGTGAAAAGTGACTTACCCTCTACTTTTTACGAGGCTTCTATTTCTTTAATTCTCAAAAAGGATAAAGATCCTACTTATTGTGCCTCATACAGACCTAGTTCATTATTGAATGTTGATGCTAAGATTCTCTCAAAGATAATGGCCAATCGGTTGGAGAGTATTTTGGGTAAAATCATTTTTAAAGATCAAACAGGCTTTATAAAGGGTCATTATTCTTTTTCAAATGTTTGGAGACCATTTAACATTATATATTTGCCCTCTTCTAAAACTCCACAATGTGTTGTATCTTTGGATGCTGAAAAAGCATTTGATCCGAGTTGAATGGAAATATGTATTTAATGTTTTAGAAAAATTTGGTTTTGGTATTAATTTTAATAATTGGATTAAAATGATATATAAAACTCCTATTGCTACTGTTGTCACTAATAACTGTAGGTCTCCTTTTTTCAGCTATCACGGAGGACAAGACAAGGTTGTCCATTAAGTCCTTTGTTATTTAATATTAGAACCCCTTGCTATTGCTCTTCGTGAAGCTAAAAATATTCATGGGATTTTTGTGAATGAGACCATGCACAGCAGGATTCAGGAGAGTGGTCCCAACATCTAAAACAGGTTCAATACCGCCCCCTGCTGACCGGGAGTGTGAAGAGGATTCAGGAGAGTGGTCCCAACATCTAAAACAGGTTCAATACATCGCTCTTTACGCTGATGATTTATTGGTATATATATCTAAGCCTGAAGAATCTATTCCTGCTTTGCTAAAATTATTTGACAAATTTGGAAATTTTCCAGGATATAAATTTTAGTAAAAGTGAATTACTTCCTTTAAATGAATCTGTCTCTATATATGATAATATTCCTTTCAAAGTTACTGATTCTTCTAGATATTTAGGTGTCATAATTACTAAAAAATATAAGTATCTTTATAAAGCTAATTTTCCACCTTTAGTGGACTCTATGAAGTACTCATTTAGTAGATGGAGCCCACTTACATTTTCACTTGTTGGTCGTATTCATGTAATTAAAATGAAGATTTTGCCAAAATTTTTATATCTATTTCAGAATATTCTTGTTTTTTTGACTAAGAAGTTTTTTGATCAGATTGATTCTATTATTCTATCTTTTATTTGAGATAATAAAAGACCAAGAATTAGTAACTGTCATTTACAAAAGTTGAAAAGGGATGGAGGTCTCGCTTTGCCTAATCTAAGAATATATTATTGGGCTGTTAATTTGCGATATATGTCCTTTTGGTTATATTGGGGTGATAGAAACGATTGGCCAATTTGGGTAGATCTGGAACTGAGAGCTGTGAAACAGTTTTATTTAACTTCATTATTAGGAGTTGCTCTACCTATACAATTAGCTAAAGTTGCTAATTTAAACCTATATCCTGTGGTTAAGCACTCTACAAATTTGACTCCAGTTCTGCAATGCTTTTAATCTTAAAATATTTAAACTTTGTAGTATAATTGATCATATTTACTTTTTTAAACCTTCCTGGAGTGATCCTTCTTTTTACTTTGGAAAAATAAAGGTATTAATTCTTTTTTGGATTTATTTAAAGAAGGCAGATTGATGTCTTTTGAACAACTAGTTGATAAATATTCTCTCTCATATTCACACTTTTTACAATACCTTTGAGTTGAAACATTTTTTACAGAAATATTTAAGTAATTTTCCTTATATATTGGAGGCTGACTTGTTAGATACTATTATGAATATGAACCCTTCGATGAAAGGTTCTATTGGAAGAATTCATAATTTATTATTACAATGGGATAAGCATCCTTTACTTAAAATTAAACAGGATTGGGAGAAGGAACTCAAGTTGACTTTTATATGGGAGGATTGGACATGGATTCTGAAGCTGGTTAACTCTTCTTCGATCTGTGCTAGTCATTCGTTGATTCAATTTAAAATTGTACATCGTTACCATGTGACGAAGGAGAGACTTTCTAAACTATTTCCCAATGTTGACAAGTATTATGATAGATGTAAAACTGAGATAGCTACACTGACACATATGTTCTGGTCCTGTTCTATATTAAAACAGTTTTGGAAGTCAGTCTTTTCGACAATTTCCAAAGCACTCAGAATCAACTTACAACCTAATAAACTGACTGTGCTTTTTGGAATAATTCTTCAAAATATCCATGGTATTTCTGTGTTTGACCAACATGTTATTGTGTTTCATGAGGAAATCTGCAGATGCTGGAAATTCAAGCAACACACACAAAAAATGCTGGTGGAATGCAGCAGGCCAGGCAGCATCTATAAAGAGAAGCACTGTTGACATTTCGGGCTGAGACCCTTCGTCAGGACTAACTGACAGGAAAGATAGTAAGAGATTTGAAAGTAGGAGGGGGAGGGGAAAATGCAAAACGATAGAAGACCGGAGAGGGTGGGGTGAAGCTGAGAACCGGAAAGGTGATTGGCAAAAGGGATACAGAGCTAGAGAAGGGAAAGGATCATGGGACAGGAGGACTAGGGAGAAAGAAAGGGGGAGGGGAACACCAAAGGGAGGTGGAGAACAAGTAGAGTGATGAGCAGAAAGAGAGAAAAAAAGGAGGGGGGAAAGAAGCTAAGTATATCAGGAATGGGGTAAGAAGGGGAGGAGGGGCATTAATGGAAGTTAGAGAAGTCAATGTTCATACCATCAGGTTGGAGGCTATCCAGCCGGTATATGAGGTGTTGTTCCTCCAACCTAAGTGTGGCTTCATCTTGACAGTAGAGGAGGCCATAGATAGACATATCAGAATGGGAATGGTCGTGGAATTAAACTGTGTGGCCACTGGGAGATCCTGCTTTCTCTGGCGGACAGAGTGTAGGTGTTCAGCGAAACAGTCTCCCAGTCTACATTGCGTCTCACCAATATATAAAAGGCCATACCAGGAGCTCTGCCTGTTCTCCATCTCCCTCTGGTGCTACCCTCCCCCTTTCTTTCTCACGAGGCCTCCTGTCCCATGTTCCTTTCCCTTCTCTAGCTCTGTATCCCTTTTGCCAATCACCTTTCCAGCTCTCAGCTTCACCCCACCCCCTCCGGTCTTCTATCATTTCGTATTTTCCCCTCCCCCTCCTACTTTCAAATCTCTTACTATCTTTTCTGTCAGTTAGTCCTGATAAAAGGTCTCGGCCTGAAATGTCGACAACGCTTCTCCCTATAGATGCTGCCTGGCCTACTGCGTTCCACCAGCATTTTTTGTGTGTGTTGCATGTTATTGATAGCTAGGAGGGCCATCTTGTTGAAATGGAAGGATATATCAGCTCCTACTTTGTCACAATGGTTCTCTCAAGTGATGCTCTTATTAGCTTGGTGAAAATTAGAAGTCGAACCTTTGAACCTTTATTTCATTTTGAAAAGAGATGGGGCTCATTTGCTTGTTACTATCATTTCAGTTAACTGATAGATTTCCTCCCCGATCTAAATGTATATTCTTTTTTGATACATCTCTCTTTCTTTTTGGCGGTTTGACGTTTATTTTTAGAAGCTTTCTGTATGACACATGGCTCCAGGGTTATACCCCCAATGGGTTTCTTTTTTTCCCCTCACTCTTCTTGCTTATTAGAGTTTTTTTAATTCACAAAATTTTCAATCTTTAAGATAATTTCTTTTTTTGAGGCATTGTAAGTGTTGTTACTTCGATGTATCTGTGTTATTTTTGAATAATAATAATAAGATTTGAAGGTACTATAAAAAGAAAAAAAGGAGGTTCGTGAAAGTCATTCCAGGAATGAAAGGGTTAAAAAGGGTTACCATGCGAGGAACATTTGATAACTCTGGGCCTGCACTCGCTGGAGTTTAAAAGAATGATGGGGGATCTCACTGAAAGGCTTACATAGAGAAGATGTTTCTTATAGTGGGGGAGTCTAAAATCAGAAGACACAGCCTCAGAAAAGAGGGGCATTCTTTTATAACAGAGATAAGGAGTAACCTCTTTAGCCAGAGAGTGGTGTATCTGTTTATTTCATTGCCACAGGCAGTTGTGGAAGCCAAGTCATTGGGTATATTCAAAGCAGAGGTTGATAGGTTCTTGATTAGTCAGGGCATCAAAGGTTATGGGGAGAAGGCAGGAGAATAGGGTTGAGAGAGAAAATAAATCAGCCAGTGTGGTGAGTCTACAGACTTGATGGACGAACAGCCTAATTCTGCACCTATATTTACGGTCTTATGGTCTCTAAACAGCAACTGGGGGCAGAGGAAAATTAATCTGCAGATCTGGAAGGGATACTGGAGTTGATGTGTAATTTAAGAGTAGCAGAAGCAAGAGGCCCTGGAAGACATGGAGTGCCAGTATGTAAAAATTCCACCAGAACACCCTTATCTCCCAGGCGTGAGAGAGAATTCACTGACTGCATGGTTTTTTTTGTGACTTCCTTCACAAGAAACTCAGCTCCCATCCCAATGAGGCTCTCTACACTCCAATAATGGTTCTCCCAAAGAATGATTCAGATTCCTTTTTGTAGAAACACTGCACTGATCATAATACATCAATGAATAAAGGCTTAATCTAATAAATAATAAAATCATTCATTTGAGGTAACTTGTGAAGTCATAAAATTTATTTATTTATTTGGAGATACAGCACAGAACAGGACCTTCCAGCAACCCCCGATTTAACCCTAGACTAATCTCAGGATAATTTACAATGACCAATTAACCTACTGACCGGTACATCTATGGACTGTGGGAGGAAACTGCAGCACCCAGAGGAAACCCATGCAGTCACAGGGAGAACATAAAAGCTCCTTAAAGAGGACGTTAGAATTGAACTTTGAACTTGGATGCCCCGAGCTGTAATAATGCTGCGCTGACTGCTACAGAAACATGTTATGTATGGCTAAAATTCTAAGCTTAATTGGCTTGACTGAGTTGTAAAGTAAATAGATTTTTCTTTACATTCTCTCTTACCCTTCCTCCAGTTACTGAAGCCTATGTGTTATTGATTAACAGAATAACTCGCATCTCTTAAGTAATCAAACATAAAATGTTTCCAAAATAACAGGGTTTAAAAAGTCACCTAAAGCACCATGAGGAAACCCACGTGTTCAGGGAGATGAACAAACAAAACTTACAGTTAACGTCAGAACTGAACTCCATCACCCCAAGCTTTAATAGCATCGCGCTAACCACTGCTCCCGTTACACCCTGTGATATAATCCTGTGATGGCATGAAATTTATTTGTGCATTGTTCAAATGAATAAGGAATCTTCATACCACAGATGACACAGTGGAACCATTTCCTACTGGGCTCCTTTAATTGTGTGTAATACAAACACACACACACAATAACTTATACATATGGATTGATGGGAAATAATAAAGTCGTGGTGGAGTTGGTGTTGATCAGCCTTACTGCTTAGGGAAAGTAACTGTTTTTGAGTCTGGTGGTCCTGGCGTGGATGCTACATAACCTCCTCCCTGATGAGAGTGGGACAAACAGTCCATTTTGTTCATGATGTTACGCTCTTTCATGATTCACATCTTTGTCACCTGCAGCCTCTTGACTTCTCTGTGGCAATTACATTGTGTGCTGACACTGGCAGGCAAGGAGTGCAACCTCTTAAAGCCGACACCCTAGTTGAATCAGTGTGCAGTGACTTGTTGGAAAGTGCATCAGGCTAAGTGGTCCTGTCAGGAAGATCCGTTTCCTGGTGTGAACCACCCAAATGCAGTTCCATACACTTCCTTTTTACCTGATCCTCACCATGGAAACTGACCAGTATTAATGCTGTTTAATGGATCAAAATAAGAGTCAAAACCATTCACGTAAAAACAATTAACAGACTGCTAAGTCTGTCCAAATGCTGAAAGAATAGGAGAAACAGAATTTAGTTGAATATCCATTAAGTCAATCATCATTCTTGGGCCACAACAGATACAAGGAGTGAAATTTGTTATTCAGATGAAAGTTACAACACTAACCTTCCCCACCCCCCACCCAAAGTCTCCCCTCTCCAAAAAATAACTTCATAAAAGGGCACAGTTAAGAGTTAGTCTAACACTCTACAGAGGCAACAATCACAGTTTGGGGCTCACTTCCTGCGGCTGTCTGTCAGGAGTTTGCACATTCTCCCCATGACTGGATGGGGTTCCAGTTTCCTCCCACATTCCAAAGATGTATGATTAGGACAGAAGTTCCCAACCTGGGGTACATGGAGCCCTTGCTAAATGGCATTGGTCCATGGTTTAAAAAAAAGGTTGCGAACCCCAAGGTTAGGGCAAGTTGTGGGCATGCTATGTTGGTGCGGGAAGCATGGTGACATTTATGAGCTGCCCTGAGCATATTCTTGGAGTATGTTGGTTATTGACACAGACAACGTACTTCACTGTACGTTTCAATGTATGTGTGACAAATAAAGCTAACCATTAGTCAGCGCAAAGTGAAGCACTCCCTTCTTTTACTGTAAAAATACCAAATTTGTTTGGTTCAGCAGCTTTTGCATGGGCTGGGTTTTGGTTCAACTGCTGCCAGAAGGTGTTTTACATGTACTCAAGGGTAGACAGGCTTTAATATATCCTACAGACAGCACCCTTTAACAGTATAGCACACCCTCATCACTGAACCACTGACCTGAATCGTGTCTCTGAAACGCACAACATCCTTCCCTCTAGCCCATCCACTGATGACACCATATTCTACTCACTGGCACCCAATGAATTTAACAAAGTCAGAAAAGGCATGAGAAAAGATAGGTAATGCAGAGACTTTTGACTACTCAATTAACATAAATAATTAACACAATCAGAACACCTAAATGTTATGTTTGAGTGATTATTGATGTGAGTTACTCTATTAATTAATACCACATAGGCTTCAGTGACTGGAGGAAGGGTAAGAGAGAACATCCCAAAAAAAGAATCTATTTACTTTACAACTCAATCAAGCCAATTAAGCTTAGAATTCTTAGCCATACACAACTTGTTTCTGTAGCAGTCAGTGTGGCATTATTACAGCTCGGGGCATCAGAGTTCAAAGTTCAACTCCAACGTCCTCTCTAAGGAATATGAACATCCTCCCCATGCCCGTATGTGTTTCTTCTAGGTGCTCTGGTTTCCTCCCGCAGTCTAAGGACGTACAAGTTAGTAGGTTAATCGGTCATTGTAAATTATCCTGTGATTAATCTAAGGTTAAATCGGGGATTGCTGCAATAACTGAAAGGGTCCTGTTCTGTGCTGTATCTCCAAATAAATAAACAAATTTTATGACCTCACAAGTTAAATCAAATGCTGGCAGATCTGGGCCTGAAACATCAACTATACTGTTATCCATAGTAGCTGCCTGTGCTGCTGAGTTCCTCCAGTATTTTGTGTGTGTTGCTTGGATTTTCAGTATCTACAGATTTTCTCGTTTGTTATTTTTAATGCAGCATGTATCAAATTTCAAAGGAATGCATTTGTTAACTGCCATAAATGACCAGACCATGTCGTGTGAGGCTCATCTTTTTTAACTACGATAGCATTCCGGATTTTTCTCACGGTAAAGGTATCGTAGGACTTAAAAGTGACTGTAGCAGGCTTCTAAGAGGGCTTACATAATTCACTGCTGTTTATTTTAGCTATGCTAATTGTACTGCCAGATCTTGGCCCGAAACGTTAACTACACTTTTTTCCATAGATGCCTGCTGAGTTCCTCCAGCATTTTGTGTACATTGTTTAAAAATAATAAAATGCTTATCAAAAACTTTGACAAACTTCTATCGATGTGTGGTGGGAAGTATACTGACTGATTGCATCATGGCCTGGTATGAGAACACCAATGCCCTCGAAGGGAAAATCCTACAGAAAGTAGTGGATACGGTCCAGTCCATCATGGGTAAAGCCCTCCCAACCAATGAGCACATCTACATGAACCACTATTGAAGGAAAGCAGCATCCATCATCAGAGAACCCACCACCCCAGGACATGCTCCCTTGTCATTGCTGCCATCAGAAGGGAAGTACAGGAGCCTCAAGACTAACACCACCAGTTTCAGGAACAGTTATTACCTCTCAACCATCAGGCTCTTGAACCAAAGGAGATAACCTCACTCAGCTTAACTTGCCCCATCATTGAAATGTTCCCATATTCAATGTTCACACACTCATGTTCAAAGACTCTTTATTTCATGTTCTCAATAATTATTGCTTGTTTAGTTACTATTAATTTTTTTGTATTTGCACAGTTTGTCATCTTCTGCACTCTAGTTGAATGGTCTTCATTGATTCTGTTATGGTTATTGTTATTCTATAGATTTGCTGAGTATGCCTACAGGAAAATGAATCTCAGGTTTGTATATAGTGACATAGATGTACTTTGAGCCTTAAGTCCTTTGTACACTGGTTGAATGCCCAAGTTGGTCCGGTCTCATTGATTCTGTTATGGCTATTATTTTATTGATTTATTGAGTATACCCATAAGAAAATGAATCTCATGGCTGTATATAGTGACATCTACATGCTTTGCTAATACATTTACTTTGAACTTAATAACCACACAATGAGAAGTATATTTCTGTCAAATGTGGTTCAATAGCAATTAATTCCCATGCATCAATACAATGCTTGAAAAGATATCTTGGATTTATAGTTCACTGATACTTTCAATATAGTTCAGCCCTCTTTAGAACACACCAGTTAACGGGTTCTGGAGAGAAAAAAGGATGGAGAGGATTTTATGACTTCTTGCATATTGTCCCCCTTTAAAACTATTAGCCTGCTGAAAACATCACTGAAATGCATGCACTTTAAAAAAAAACTAGCACTCTCACATTCATCAAGACTGACTACAAATTAATCTCACTCTCAGCATCGATATTGAGTTTGGTGGTGGATTACACATGAGACAATATGGAAGAAAAGTCGTTGCAAATGAGACAAGACAAATGTATGTGGAAGATGGGTTCGGTATCTCTTACCCTGCACCGTTGGCATGAGTTGCTGTAAGGGAACTATAGCTGGAGATCCTAAAGTAGTCACAGTTGTGTGCTGGAAAACCATTCCATGGCGACCACCTTCTATCCGTGGCCTTTTATTCTGATCTGAAGTCAAAAGCAAAACACAGAGTTCGCAATATTATGCAGTAAAAAAAAACTCACTGAAGCACTTCCCCTTCAACGTCATTTGCGGACTTGTTCATGCATGAGACTTCCAATTCTCGGCCAAATTCCTTAACTGTTTCAAAAATCACAAACTGAAGGATATGCAAATGATCTGAGGACGAAGTACTGTACAGCCACAACATCTCACGTTCACGGTGCTTTCAACGGCCAAATTATCGGTGCCTTCCAACAAGGGTTGCAATATATTGAAAGTATCAGCATTTTGGTGTAATGGGTCATTCCTTTATTACATCACATTATCTGCAGAATGCACTCACTGAATGGCACTCCGGCTAGTGACATAGTCACACTTTTCACAGCATGAAGATCTGAGGAAGCTCTTTGGGATTTTTCCAAACTTAAAATCAAAAAAAAATATATCAGGAGCATTCATTAGTTTATCGAGAGAGCACTGTATAAGAAACAAATAACGTGATGCACATGAGAATATGATATTTACAGATTCCAATCACCACTACCTGCATACTAGTCCCTTTCAATATATTTAAATACACAAAGCCAATATGTATCACGTTGAAATAAAGGCAGCAATTTACCTCATTTATTTTAGTTAGCTTATTTATTAAGGTGGAATAAAAGAACTTTATGCACACTTTGACAATGAACAGATTTATTTTATGTTTTATTTATTAACATACAGCATGGATTATGCCCTTCTGGCCCTTCGAGCCATGTCACCCAACAATCCCTCAATTTAATCCTATCCTAATCACAGGCCAAACCTACCAACTGGTACACCTTTGGACTGTGGGAGGAAATCCAGGCAGCTATGGGGAGAACTACAAGCAGTGACGGGAAGCGATTCCGGGACCGCTGGTACTATGAAGTGTTGTACTAACCACTACGCTACCGTGCCGCCCCTAGTGGGCACTCTATGTTAGTGCTGGAAGCTGGGCGACACTTGGGCTGCCCAGTATAAACAATGCAAAACTTTAGAAAAGTTCTTTAATCTTTTCATTGAAACAAAGTACACTGAGAGGTGAACTCCGAGAACTGAGTAGAACAGAACTTAATCGTCATTGCTCAAGACAAGATTGGGTGCTACTCCAGTCCGTGCATAACAGACTGAACTGACAGGGTCTGGGATGGGATGGGTCTTCAGATCCCAATGATGTGCTCAGCTATCCAAATCATCTGTTGGAGTGCTTTATGATCTGCCTTGCTGCAGCTAGAGTACCACACTCATTCCACACGTCAGTATGCTCTCCATCGATAAAAGCTGGCCAGAGATAAAGCGCAGAATAGGGCCTTCTAGACAAACGTGCGGCACCGCAAAGCAACTTACCAATTTAACACTCGCCTAATCATGGGACAACTTACAATAACTAATTTACCTACTAACCGGTACTTCTAAAAACAGATTCTTCCCGGGGGCTACTGTGCAGCTGAATAATGCTACACCCCACTTGCTAACAGCCATTGACTGCAATGGACCATCAAAGTCACTTATTGTATGGAAATATGAGAATTTTTTAAGATTAAGCTGTACCGCCCACATTGTAATGTAAATATCTGTTTTGCAGACTAGAATGGCACTGCAATCTCGTTGTCTTGAGCAGTAACAATAAAGTTCTGTCCTATTTAGATTGTGGGAGGAAACTGGAACAGCCGGAGGAAATGCATATGCACACAGGAGGAACGGACAAACTTTAATCTTAGAGGACACAGGAACTGAACTCTGAACTCCAATGCCCCAAGTTGTATCAGCATCGTAACCACTATGTTACTGTAGTACAGTACAGCCCTGTAGCACAGGGGCTCAACAAACCGGAGACAGTGAGACTAGATTTGGATTAGATCTCAACAGGTCCATTTTGCAGAATGATTCTAAATAATATTCAAGGTTCAAGGTACATTTATTATCAAAGTATGTATGCAGTATACAACTCTGAGACTCATCTTCTCTAGACAGCCACAAAACAAAAAAAACCGTGCAAGCCCATTCAAAGAAAAACATCAACCCTCCCCCATACACAAAAAAAAACAAATCTTGTAAATGGCAACAAGAACATCAAACAGATCCATGCACAAAAAAACAAATCATGCAAATGCCAACAAGAACATCAAACCCCAAGCACCCTACACACAAAAAAACTAATTGCACAAACAGAAAATAGAAAAATTACAAAGCAGATTAAAAATATATAAAATAGTTTAGCTTTAAATCATATGTTCAGATAAAGGGTTACATTCGCAGCACTAAAATTATAGAAATTTTGTCTGTATACAGTGGACTCCAGTCAATTGGACCATCGGTTAATCATGAGAGCTGCTTATTTGGGACAACCCTTAAAGAAAAAAAGTTGAGAAAACAGGCCGGATTTGCTTTGTTTAATTGGGGCAGGATACTGCTGTCGAACAGTTTCTAACTAGAGTTAGTTGCCTTCGCTTGCATGGACAATAAGACACTACACTTAGAGCAAATGGATTTGAAATAGAATCAATTGCTTGTGCTTGGGTTTGAAAAGCAATGATTTTTGTCACTAATAGTTGATGAGAAATAAGCAGTAAGGCAATTCGGAATGGTTTTAGCTTGGAGATGCCAGAAACAGCCGAGTGAGAAAATTAAATGATTTCACTACTTCAACAAGTTAGAAACTACGCAAAGTTTGAAGGTATTGACAATCATCTTGAATGTTACAATGAAAATGAAGATTTGAAGGATGCCATCATTGATAACATTGTATGAAGGCAATCTGCACTTAGTGTCTGCAATGATTTTGTTCATTTACAGTCAATCAAAAGAACACAGCAGCATATATTGGATGAATTCCTCCACTGATAACCATTAGGAACTAATACACAATTTTGTAGAATGGAGTAGTATTGATAGTGTTCTAATTTATTCTGTATTTAATGTAAATACATAATTTACATTATGATCGTTGAAGAAGTTTGATAAGGTCCCCCAAATCCTAAGAATTTTCTACATAGGCACAATTGAGCGCATCCTGACCGGCTACATCACTGCCTGGTATGGGAACTGTACTTCCCTCAACCGCAGAGAGTGGTGCAGATAGCCCAGTGCATCTGTAGATGTGAACTTCCCACTATTCAGGACATTTTCAAAGACAAGTGTATAAAAAAGGCCTGAAGGATCATTGGGGACTTGTGTCACCCCAACCACAAACTGTTCCAGCTGCTACCATCCGGGAAATAGGACAGCAGCATAAAAGTCAGGACCAACAGGCTCCGGGACAGTTTCTGATGGCTCCAGGCCATCAGACTGCTTAATTCATGTTGATGCAACTGTATTTCTATGTTACATTGACTATCCTGTTGTACATAATATTTATTATAAATTATGTTGCACATTTAGACAGATGTAATATAAACTCCTCGTGTATATGAAGGATGTAAGTAATAAAGGCAATGCAATTCAAATTTGTTACTTAGTTAAGCAGGAGCCTGTCTTTTTTTTTATATAACTTTTTAACTATTTCCATGCAACTTTGGCTAGTTGGGACAGTCAGTTAATTGGGCCAGAATGTACTGGTCCTGATGTGCCACAGTTACCGGAATCCACTATTTAGTCTTAACATTTGCCAAATCACTTCAAGTCATTAACTAATAACTAAACTTTATTTTAGTCAGTTTCCCTTTAACCACCAGACGAAGACCTGTCACACTAGAAATACAGAAGATGGAAGAATGGCTTTCACAGTTACACTTTACATTAATAATTATTTGTATTTTATTCACAAAAGTTGCCTCCTTTAGTTACATATTACTGATGGTAAATTGACACATATTACACAGAATATTCTTGAAGTGATTGAATTGATATATTAAAGCTGTCTCCAAGTACACACAGTTGACATATGTATTTACTCACTAACTTAAATTTCAAACCCAGAAACAAACAGAACCTCAGAACTTTGTAGTACACTTTGTTAAGGCAACCTTCAAAAAGATAATGTCCACCTCCACAGATTCAAAAATACAAGTCACAACTTTATTTTATTTAGAGATACAGCATGGAACAGACCCTTCTGGCCCAATGAGCTGCGACGCCTAACAACCCACTGATTTAATCCTAGCCGAATCATGGGACAACTTATAGTGACCAACTGACCTACTAACTGTCCTTGGTATGTCATTGGGCTGTGAGAAGAAACTAAAAGCCCATGTGCAAATGGGAAGGGGCATACAAAGCAACACACACAAAACGCTGGGGGAACGCAGCAGGCCAGGCAGTACCAATGGAAAAGAGTGAACGAGCAGAGACTCTTCATCAGGGCAGGAAAGGATGGGGAAGACACCAAAAGAAAAAGGGGGAGGGAGGGAAGGAGGATGGCTAGAAGGTGATAGGTAAAGCCAGGAGGGTGGAAAACGTCAAAGGCTGGAAAGGAAGGAATCTGATAGGAAAGGAGAATAGACCATAGGAAAATCTGAAGGAGGAGAGGACCCAGGAGAAGGTGATAGGCAGGTGAGAAGAGGTAAGCGGGGCCCGATAATGAACCAGGTCAAGTTCTGAAAGACGGCGCAGCCCAGCTGATGGATATACAGTGGTGCTAGAAAGTTTGTGAACCCTTTGGAGTTTTCTCTATTTCTGCAATAAATATGACCTAAAATGTGATCAGATCTTCACACAAGTCCTAAAACTAGATAGAAAACCCAATTAAATAAACAACACAAAAAACATTATACATCAGGCAGATGGTGTACAAACAGAGGAAATTCAACACCATTGTTACTCTCCCCAGGAGAGATCAACCAACAAAAATCAGTCCAAGAGCAAGTTGTGTAATATTCCAAGTCAGGTAACAATGTTACCTGAAACATATGTTTGAAGTAACACACACAAAATGTTGGTGGAACACAGCAGGCCAGGCAGCTTCTATAAGGAGAAGCACTGTCGACATTTCGGGCCAAGACCCTTCCATATGTTTGAAGTTATTGCATTCAAGGGGCTCACACCAGTTACTGAAAGCAAAGGCTCACATACTTTTCCAGCAAATACATGTAACATTGGATCATTTTTCTCAATAGATAAATTAAAAAAGTATAATGTTTTGTGTTACTTGTTCAATTGGGTTCTCTTCATCTAGTTTTAGGACTTCCGTGAAAATCTGATCATATTTGTGCAGTAATAGAGAAAATTCTAAAGGGTTAACAAACTTTCTAGCACAACTGTATTCAACATCTCTCTGGAATAATCCATTGTTCCCTTGGTTTTCAGGGCGGCAACCATTATTCCAGTGCCAAAGGCGGCGACAGTGACCTGCATAAATGACTATTGTCTGGTGTCAACCGTTATGAAATGCTGCGAGAGACTGGTCATGCAGCACATTAAAGCTTTTCCCCCGGCTACACTGGACCACTTATTGCTTAAATCAACCCACTGATAATATAATAGCCTCTGCCCTCCACTCTGTCCTGTCCCATCTGGAAAATGGGGTCTCATGTACCAGACTGCTGTTTTATAGACTTCAGTTCAGCATTCGACATTATCATGCGCCAGGAACTGGTGGGGAAACTGTCCTCTCGAGGTCTCAAAACCTCCCTCCGCAATTCGATACTGGGCTTCTTAACAGTAAAGCCACAGTCAGTCACATGGGCAACAACATCTCTCACCCATTACACTGAGCAATGGTGCTCCCCAAGGCTGTATGCTCAGCCTGCTGCTATTCACACTACTGACACATGGTTGTGTCACAGGATCCAGCTCAAACCGTGTCATTAAGTTTGCAGTTGACATACAGTGGTTGGCCTCATCAAGAATGATGATGAGACAAAGTACAGAGAGGAATTGGGAGTGGCTGGTGGATTGAAGTGAGAACAACCACCTGAGTCTGAACATGAAAAAGGCAAAGGAAATGATTGTGGACTTCAGGAAGGTGCAGACAAACCACCCCCCTCTGTAAATACATGGCTCCGCTGCACCAAGTTCCTGGGAGTTCACATCATGGATGACCTCACCTGGTTCCTTAATATCACCTCCCTGAACAAGACAGCACAGTAGTGCCTCTACTTCCTAAGACGACTGAGGCAAGCAAAGCTCTCACCCTCTCCCCATCTTAACTGTGTTTTACAGGAGCACCACTGAGAGTGCCCCAACAAGCTGCACCTCCATCTGGTATGGTAGCAGTTGAGCATTGCATCAGAAGCCCCTACAAAGGACTGTGAGAACAGCTAAGAAGATCATAGGGGTCTCCCTACCATCCAATGAGGTCATTTATCAGGAGCGCTGCACATGCAGGGCCCTTAGTATTATTAAGGATCCCACCCATCCATCCAGTATCCTCTTTGACTTCCTACCATCAGGAAAGAGACTGCAGTGCATAAAAACAAGAACAGTCAGGATGAGAAGTTTCTTCCCCCAGGCCATTAGGCTTCTGAACTCACAGTCAAAGTGTCACTGGTTAAACTGTTCCAATAATTAAAACTAATGCACTTTAGTTTGTTATTTATGTGTGATTCATCAGAAGATTTCATCCTTACCTTCATAAATTATCGTGTGTTATGTGTACTACTGTGCTTTACAACCTGGTTGGAAGAAATGTTTCGCTTCTACATACATTGTACGGTTATAAACTTTATATACATGTATATAGTTAAATAACAATAAACTTGAATTGACTTGATTCAGGCTTAGAAATGCCAAAAATTGGCAGGAGTGAAAATTAAACTATTTCACTACTTCAATAAGTTAGGAACAATGAAGAATTCGAACACTGGAGGTCACTGTTGTCATTAATGACAGGGTGCACAGATGTGCGAAAGCAATATATTGACCAGAGACACTTTAACACTGATCTCTGGAAACTGTAGTCATTAATGGGACTATGGATGCTGTTAGGGTGCACTCTGCAGTTATGGGATACAATAAATATTAATTTCAACAGCAAGCTATCTTCAGATCCAAATGTGAATTGCAGATTAAGTTTAAAATGCAATTTAAATCAATGGTGTTCTTGGAGCTGCAGACCAAGAAACACTTAAGGATCTGATATGTCTGCATATGTAGGAATGCAGCCCAGAGACAACAGTGATAAGCATTCATTCTGGGTGTCTGAGGTGTTAACATGAAAATCTAGGTGGTTGAACATTAAATGTAATTCATAGGAAGCATTGGGGATATATTCAAACCACACCGCCCAGCAACCCGATTTAACCCTAGCCTAGCCTAATCATGGGACAATTTACAATGACCAATTAACCTACCAACCTGTATGTAGGAGGAAGCAGGAGCACCTGGAGGAAACCCGTGCAGTCACAGGGAAAACGTATGAAGCTGCTTACAGACAGCCCTGCAACATCCAGGGAAGAACAGGAAGAAAAAGGAATGCCGCAGGAACATCAGGTAGATTGTAGGGTACTAGTGTAATGCAAAAGTTTGTAATAGCAACATTTGCTACAGCATTCAAAAGCAGAAGTTGAATTAATTCTGGAATTTACAACATTTTTACTGGATACGTTTTAGAAGTCTCTTTGCTACTTCAGAAGGCAAGAATTATATCAGGTGGCATGGCAACAAAAAGTTGAATTAAATTATATGAAAAAGAACTTCAATTCGCTTCTTACCATAGCCTTGTGTCCAAACAAGAAACTTTCCTCCACGCCTGTTACATTGTCATACCTGTTGCACGAAAATGATGAAATGTTCCAAAAAAAAATGAGAAACGTACCTGTTTGAACTAAAGCCTGCTGCCTTTTGAAAGCTTCGATCTCCACTGTGTTGGCCGTGCCCGCCACAGGTGTACCTTGATGCGTCTGCTATGGAAGGACAAAACAAAACATGTGTTAGAGATGATGCACTGGCAACAGCACGGTGATGTAACAGGATTTAACCCTTCTGATGCCGGAACGATTCACAGACTTGTCAATGCCACATTGACTCCTTACCTGAAACTGTTGCGGCTGCTGCGTTGAAAATGCAGCAGAAACATTAGGGGGAAGCTGTGTTGCTATGGCAACTGGCGTCCCTGTCTGGCCATCCTTTCCTGTCACCACTTTTACCTTAAATAAAAACAATGCATTCATTCACAGGTTCATCACTGAAACATCAAGTCAGAGTGGAGAAAAAAAGAGTAATTTGTATTCCAAGGACAGCCAGGAAACTTCTGTAGGGTCTCTTTTCTTAATTCCTAGGCTTGCTTCACACAATTCAATGCACTTTGCCACATTGGTTATAAAAATTGCTTTGTGGTTTAAAAATAACAAATGCAAATTTTTTGTGTGCTTAAACTGTCTATTGTAGCATCAGCGGCAACTGGAATATAAGCACCAGCATGAATTTGAGGTCAATGATACCAAACTTGAAATTACAAAGTGACGATATAAAAATAATCTGTGAGAGGGGAGTGGATGTGGCTAGGAACTTTGATCAAGTTTACTTTATATATCCAGTACCTTCCACTACTCAAAAAACACAAGAAAACCAGGAACTAAATGGTTAATCAATAATTCCTTCACATTAATCACCAAATATTAACCTACAAATTCTCTAAAGTATGTCCCACTATGTTACACAAGTCTGGAGAAGCAGTCAAACCCTCTACATCAGGTAATGGCCATCAGGAAGAAGGTACAGAAGCCTTGGGATTCTTGCTAGTGTAGCAGCTAGCGTAATGCTATTACAACCTGAGTAACACCACCACCCATGACATGCTTTCTTCTCTTGAGTGAAGTTTTCCACTTTGGTTCAGGAGCCTGATGGTTGAGGGGTAGTAACTGTTCCTGAACCTGGTGGTGCAAGTTCTGAGGCTCCTGTACTTCCTGGAGACAGCAGTGAAAAGAGAGCATGACCTGGGTGGTGGGGATCTCTGATGATGGATGCTGCTTTCCTACGAGTTGAAGTAGATGTGCTCAATGGTTGGGAGGGCATTGCCCATGATGCACTGGGCTGAATCCACTATATAAACTATCGATTTAATTTCAATGTAACCCTATTTCAATTTAAGTATTGTACAAATTGCAATCAACAGTTTTTACTCTGTTCTGGAGACTAATGCATCTGGGCAATTCTAGTTAAGAAGATATAATTAAATCCAATAAATCACTGTCAAAATGTTAAAAAAAAGCATAGCAAAAGACAAAACTGAATTGTCTTAATTAGCATCAGATGTTAAGCTCAAGTATGACATATTAAGAAGTCCTGTAAGCATTAAAATACAGAAAGCAGTCACTGCACTACATATAGCACCTTGTAAAAGTACAATTGGCCCTCCTTATCCGCGAGGGATTGGTTCCAAGACCCCTCGCGGATACCAAAAAACGCGGATGCTCAAGTCCCTTATTCAACCTGTCTCAGTGCGGTGGACATTAGGACCCGACGGTGCAGCTCTGAATCCACAGTGTTTCTGTTCACGAAAATAATCACGATCATGATTGAAAATAAAGTGGAGATAATAAAGTGATCAGAAAGAGGTGAAATGCCATCAGTCATTGGAAAAGTGTTAGGCTATAGTTGGTCAATGATCTGAACAATTTTAAAGTGAGAAAGGCTCTGCCCCGATGAAAGCTACCAATTATTACTAAGCAACGCAGTGGTGTAATTATTGGGTTTTGGGGTTTTGGGTGTTTGATCCTCCACATCAACCTGGCACGGATGGAGAGTGCGCTCAGGAGCGATCTGTCACTGGATCAAACTCGGGAACGTCTCAAACATACATTCTTAAGTGTTTTATATGCACAGAAAGGTAAAATATATACTATATACTAAGACAAACATTTGACTAACTGACGCTAAATAATACCGGATGTACCTGTTCCGACTTGCTTAGTAAGAGAACTTACAATTTTTTTTCGATCCCGATCCACGATAACCTACGCAAATCCTCCCGTATACTTTAGATCATCTCTAGATTACTTATAATACCTAATACAATGTAAATCTATGTAAAATAGTTGTTATACTGCATTGTTTAGGGAATAATGACAAGAAAAAAGGTCTGTACATGCTCGAACAACAGCTGCTGGAAGAGTACTTCCAGGTTTTCTCTATTCACGGTTAGTTGAATTTGCACATGCGGAACTCGCAGATAAGGAGGGCCGACTGTATTCATCCCTCAACTCTTTGTTCACTTAAATGAGTATTACAATCAGGGATTTTGATCAATTTCAATGAGAATTTTTAATTGTGAATCCCGTGCTCCTTTTTTCCACAGTAGATCCCAAAAAAAAACAGAAACAATTATAAAGCATGAAAAACTAAAAATTCAAAAATTGGATTGTCAGCAGTTCAAAGGTGACAGTCTTTGCTCAGTGCTTAGTTGAACAACTTCTCACAGCAATTACAGTCAGTAGTCTTTCTGGATAAGTCTCTATTGGCTTTGCACAACATAATGGTGCAGGTTAGTTGGGGAGCGATGGTGGACATCAATCTTGAGGTCTTGCCAGAAATGTTCGATCAGGTTAAGGTCAGGACTCTGACTGGGCCACTCAAGGACATCAACTTTCTTTATTTAAAGCCACTCCATGCTTGCTGTGGCAGTGTGCTCCGGGTTGTTGCCCTAGTGAAAGATGAACTTCCTCCCCAGTTTAAGTACTTTGGCAGAAGCTAGCAGATTTTTATCCAGGATCTCTCTGTATTTAGCAGCATTCATCTTCCCATCAATCTTCATTGCCACTCTCCCATAAATACCCTATTTGTGCAAGGCCCTTAGAGATTGTGGAGCCATGAACTTCATCTGTAGTTGCAGTCACCGACTTCTTCAGCTCATTCAAAGTGACTGTTGGCATCAAAGTAGCCTCTCTTACAAGTACCATTTTTTCATGGCAACTGAGGGTGCAACCTGACCTAGACAGTATGGCTGTGATTTCAAAAATTTTTCATTTTTTTTATAACGGACTGCACTGAGCTCCTAAGTATGTTCAGTGCCTTTGAGATCGTCTTGTATCCTTCCCCAGATTTGTGTTTCTCTACTCTCCTTTCCCTGACTTGTCTTAAATGTTCTTTTGTCTTTATTTTGGTTTGGTCTGTTGAAAATCTATACTGTTAGGCCTTACAGGGAGAGGGGATATTTATTCAGATGATTCTCCAATGTTTACATCAACAAATTGAGTGAATTGGTAGGGTAATATATAATATTGTAGCTGACCAAAGTTAGCGTAGTAATTACAGCCTCACAAAAGTTTTAGTAAATTACAGCCTCACAAAAGTTTTAGTAAATTGTTGACCGGTTTTGGATTTTTTTTTGATTTGTCATGATGCACAATGTTTTGTAGATCATATCAAAAAAAATCCTACTTCGATGTAGTTTAAATTTAGAAAATGAGACACTAAAATGGGAAAATCGTTGTTGGGGCTGAATACTTTTTCAAGGAACTGTAAGCACCAAGAAATAACCACTTTCCTTGACGTTTAAGTTCTTCTGCCAAATCCCCAAATAACCAGTATCCTGGGTGGACATTTATCCTGGAGACCATCATTTACCAAGTAAAAGTCTATATAAAAAGTTGAGTATTCTGCAGAAGTGAGTCCTAAAGAAGGGTCACAGACCGAAACATCGATTGCTTACTGTTTGCCATAGATGCTGCCTAACCTCCTGAGTTCCTTCAGAATTTTGTTAGTGTTGCTGAGTACTCCGCTGTGAATAAATAATCTTACAATATCCCTATTCCAATATTTTCAAGGCAATGATCAGAATCCTCTCCATTTGATGGGAGACTGCAGCCCACAAATACTCAACACCATCCAAAACAATTGAAATCCTGAAGACCCCACCACAAATGGTAGACTGTGAAGGAAGTGCTACACAAACATCTGAATGAACAAGGCCACCAGGATCTCGAGCTGCAAGTTCACCTCAAACACACAATACCCTGACTTGGAAAATAACATGTCTGCTTTTTAGTCATTGGATCATGCAACACTGTCCCTAATAAAATGTAAGAATACCTCTAAGACAATTACTGAAATAGTTTGAAGTGACTCATTACCACTTTCTACAGAACTTGAGCCTCCACATTCCTTGGCAGAATAGAAGTATTTACAAAAAAAGGTCTCATTATGAAATTTGAAACAAAATCAGAACCTGTGTCACCAATGCCTTTGAACATAAAATCCTACAAAAGGCAACACTGTGGCGACCCACTTTCTGCGCAGGCGAACAGGCTCACAAATAGCCAGCGCGCGGGGAGAGACTTTGGTAATGCACCTCTGACATCATTTCCGCCCGGAGAGGGCGGGCACTAGGGATTTAAATACCAGCACCGCAAGGTTTGAATAAACTAGTCTTGAAACGACTTACCAACTGCATGTCCTTATTTCAGCGCTGTGTGTAGCACATCGCTACATTGGTGACCCCAACGGTCCAAACGGGATTTGGACCAAAGATGACCGCCTCTTCATCTGTTCACGCAGTTTCGCTACAACTGCCGACTTTCTGGACGCTGCAACCACACGTGTGGTTTAGCCAAGCAGAAGTCCAGTTCCAGATTTGGCAGATATCCTCTGATTCCACACGTTACTACCACTTGGTGAGCGCCCTTGACCAGGAGACGGCCGCCCAGGTTGCAGATTTTATACAGTTGCCCCCGGAAGAAGGCAAATATGAAGCATTCAAGGCGCTGCTCATTGGGAACTTTGGCCTCTCACAGCGTGTGCGGGGTGCCCGCCTGCTTCACCTGGACGGTTTGGGAGACAGACTGCCATCAGCATTGATGAACAAGATGCTGTCCCTGGCTGACGGATACAAGCCCTGCCTCATGTTTGAGCAAGTGTTCCTAGAGCGACTGCCCGAGGACATACATCTGCTGCTGGCCGACGCAGATTTCAGCGACCCCCAGAAGGTGGCGGCCCAGGCAGACGTGCTGTGGAAAGCCAAGAGGGAGAGCGTGGCTTCCGTCGGTCAGATTACCAGCAAACCAGACCAAGCCCAGCAAGGAAGCGCACACAACACAGAGGCAGGAGTGAGGAGGACAGTGAACAGTGGTGTTTCTACCACCAGCGGTGGGGCACAGAAGCCCGCCGTTGTCGCCCACCCTGCAAGGGCCAGAGCCAGGGCCAGCTGCCGCTGATGACTATGGCGGCTGGCCACCAGGACAGCCTCTTGTAGGTCTGGGACAAACAGTCGGGACGCCGCTTCTTGGTCGACACCGAAACGGAGATCAGTGTCTTGCCCCTGACGGGATACTACACCCGCAAAAGGAAGCCAGGACCCACCCTGAGGGCTGCAAACGGCAGCATGATACGGGCCTATGGCACCCACACAGTGCAGCTGCAGTTCGGCGCCAGCCAGTTCATGTGGGACTTCACACTGGCCATGGTGGCCCAACCACTCCTGGGGGCGGACTTCTTGTGAGCTCACAGTCTGCTGGTTGACTTGCAAGGGAAAAGATTGGTACATGCCGAGACTTTCCAGACATTCTCCCTGGGTGAAGCCAAGTTGCCGGCCCCACACCTGGACTCCATCACGCTGTCGGACAACAAATTCACCAGACTCCTGGCAGACTTCCCATTGATTCTGGCAGCCATGCCCAGACACGGGGTACAGCACCACACTCCGACCCAGGGACCACCCCTCCACGCCCGCGCACGAAGGCTCCTCCTGGAAAAGCTCCGCCTGGCGAAGGAGGAATTCAAGCGGATGGAGGAATTGGGGATCATACGGCAGTCTGACAGCCCATGGGCCTTCCCCCTGCACATGGTGCCCAAAGCAACAGGGGGCTGGAGACCATGCGGCAACTACTGCAGGCTGAACGAGGCTACGACACCGGACCGCTACCCTGTACCGCACATTCAGGATTTTGCAGCAAACCTACATGGCGCACGGATCTTCTCCAAGGTGGACCTTGTCCAGGGATACCATCAAATCCCGATGCTTCCGGACGATGTCCCCAAAACGGCACTCATCACCCCTTTCGGCCTTTTCGAGTTCCTCCGCATGCCGTTCGGCCTAAAGAATGCCGCACAGACATTTCAGCGGTTAATGGATGCGGTGGGTCGCGACCTGGACTTCACTTTCATCTATTTGGATGACATCCTCATAGCCAGCAGCAGTCGTCAGGAGCGTCTGTCCCAGCTCCATCAACTCTATGCCCGACTGAGTGAATACGGCCTGACGATCAACCCGGCCAAACGCCAGTCCGGGCTCGACACCATCGACTTCCTGGGCAACAGGATTACTAAAGACGGGGCAACCCCTCTGCCCGCTAAGGTAGACGCGGTCCACCATTTCCCCCGACCCAACATAATCAAAGGCCTTCAGGAATTTGTGGGCAAGGTAAATTTCTACTACTGCTTCCTCCCTTCAGCTGCCCGAATCATGCACCCCCTGTTTGCCCTGATGTCAGGTAAGGGCAAGGAGATTACCTGGGATGAGGAGTCCGCCGCCGCTTTCATTAAAACGAAAGAAACCTTGGCAAACGCCGCAATGCTAGTGCACCCCAGAATGGACGTCCCTACCGCCCTCACAGTGGACGCATCTAACACGGCAGTCGGTGGGGTGCTGGAACAACTCATCGAGGGTCGCTGGCAACCCCTGGCATTTTTCAGCAAACACCTGCGACCACTCGAACTCAAATACAGTGCTTTCGACCAGGAACTGTGGGCGCTATACCTGGCAATTCGGCATTTCAGGTACTTCTTAGAAGGCAGGCCATTCGCCATGTTCACGGACCACAAACCGTTGACCTTCGCGTTCACGAAGGTGTCTGATCCCTGGTCGGCTCGCCAGCAGCGACATCTGTCCTACATCTCCTAGTACACGATGGACATCCAGCACGTCTCAGGAAAGGACAACGTCATGGCGGACGCACTCTCCAGACCAGCTGTCCAGGCCCTGTCCCTGGGGGTGGACTATGCAGCACTGGCGGAGGCGCAGCAGGCAGATGACGAGATGCCCAGCTACAGGACCGCAGTCACGGGTTTGCAGCTGCAGGACTTTCTCATATGCCCAGGTGATAGGACCCTCCTGTGCGACGTGGCTACCAGCCAACCTCGCCCCATCGTCCCGGCAGCCTGGAGGCGGCGGGTTTTCAACCCACGTGGACGGCGCAGCCGGTCGCGGTTCAGGCACCGCGGCGCAGAGGCAGACCTCCCAAACAGAGTCCAACAATGAGGACATTGGGGGGTGTATCGCCGGTTCTGGGGGGGGGGGGGGGGGGAGGGGGTTATGTGGCGACCCACTTTCTGCACAGGCGAACCGGCTCACAAATAGCCAGCTTGCGGGGAGAGACTTTGGTAATGCACCTTTGACGTCATTTCCGCCCAGAGAGGGCGGGCGCTAGGGATTTAAATACCAGCACTGTGAGGTTTGAATAAACTAGTCTCGGAACGACTTACCGACTGCGTGTCGTTATTTCAGCACTGTGTGTAGCACATCGCTATGACACACACAAAATGCTGGTGGAATGCAGCAGATCAGGCAGCATCTATAGCAAGAAGTACAGTCGACATTTCGGGCCGAGACCCTTCGTCAGGTGCTTGAATCCTACAAAGGGCAGTGGATTCAGCCCAGTACATCACAGGTAAAACCCTTCCAAACCATCGAGCATATTTACATGCAACACTGTCGTAGGAAAGCAACATCCATCATTAGAGATACCAAGCACACAGGCCTTGCTCTTTTATTGCTGCTGCCATCAGGTAAAAGATACAAGAGCCTCAGGACTCACACCATCAGGTTCAAGAACAGTCACTACCCCTCAACCATCAGGCTCTTGAACAAAAGAAGGTAACTACACTCATCTCTTGAGATGTTCCTACAACCAATGATCCCACTCTAAGGACTCTTTATCTTGTTATTTCAGGTTCTCGTTATTTGTTGTTATTTATTTATATTTGTATTTGCATAGTTTGTTTTCTGCAATCTGGTTAATCATTCATTGATCCTGTTATAGTTACCATTCTACAGATTTGCTGAGTATGCCTGCAGGAAAAAGAATCTCAGGGTTGTATGTGGCTGACATAGATATACTCTGATAATAAAATTTACTTTGGACTTCGAAATGCTAATGCAGGAATCTCAGATACACCTACCGGGACACATTACTATTTCAATTTATGCTTTCAAGAAGATTACTTAGTTTCAAAAAGAAAGCAACTTGTTACCATAACATATGTATCTAAGTACTGGACAAGTTTACTAACTCTTCAGCCAAAAAGTAACACATTGCTTGTAAAGCTATCCTTTCACTGTCCACTTGATAAAGGTTATCATGGTTACAAATGCTCCTTTTGCCTAATGATTGGGTAATTAAAGACAAGCAGAGCTATTTGACCCATAAAGCTCTTCCTTCCACAAACCAGTTTCTAAATTGGGCAGCACAGTAGAGCAGCGTTAGCACAACACTATTATAGCTTGGTGAGCTCCAGAATTCCGTTCAATTCCGGCGCCATTCTGTAAGGAAAGTGGAAAATGTGGGGCTTTCTCCTGGGTGCTTCGGTTTCCTCCCACTGTCCAAAGATGTGCCAGGTAGGCTAACTGGTCATTGTAAATTGCCCTGTGATTAAGTTAGGGTTAAATCGGGGCTATCAGGAGTTGCTGAGGCAGTGCAGCTCAAAGGGCCTACACCATGATATATTGCTAAAATAAAATTTTAATAAATAAAAATAAACTGTAGGCAACAGCGACCCGAAAAGTTAATTCCAGTATTCACTGCTCTACTAACTTTGGTCATGGGGAAAACATACAGTCGGCCCCCCTTATCCGCGAGTTCTGCATCCACGGATTCAACCAACCGCGGATCGGAAAAACCCATAAGTTCTGTCTCCAGCACTCATTATTTGAGCATGTACAGACTACTTTTTCTTGTCATTATTCCCTAAACAATACAGTATAACAACTATTTACATAGCACTTACATTGTATTAGGTATTATAAGTAATCTAGAGGTGATTTAAAAGTACAGGCAGTCCCCAGGTTATGAACGAGTTCCGTTCCTGAGTCCATCTTTAAGTCGGATTTGAAGTCAGAACAGTATTATTTATATTAACAGTATCCGGTATTATTAAGCATCAGTTAGTCAAATGTTTGTCTTTGTATATAGTATTCATTTTACCTTTCTATGCATATAAAACACTTAAGAAATGCATGTATTTCAATAATTAAACCACTGTGCTGCTGAGTAATAATTGTAGCTTTAATCAGGGCAGGGCCTTTCTCACTTTATCCATTAAAATTGTTCCGATTATTGACCGACTGTAACCTAACACTTTTCCGATGACCAACGGCGTTTCACCTCTTTTCAATCGCTTTATCACTTCCTCTTTATTTTCAATCGTGATCATGATTATTTTCATGAACAGAAACACTGCAGATTCAGAGCTGCAGATAAAGACCACCGCATTGAGACAGGTTAAATAAGGGACTTGAGCATCTGCGTTTTTTTTGGTATCCGCGGGGGGGGGGGGGGGTTCCCAGAGCCAAGACCCTGTGGATAAGGAGGGCCGACTGTACAAACTCCTTACAGACAGCAGCAAGAATTGAACCCTGATTATTAAGCGTTATACTAACGACTGTGCTACCAGTGATAAATTGGTCCAGATTACTTATGGTTGGGACAAGGTGGACATCTCTACAACATATACATAGCCAGGGTCAGGGAAGTACTTGCAGAATATTTATCTGCTCTGCATTAATACAGTCCATGATAGTGAGGGAGAAGCAATACCCAATCAGAGAGATTGAAAGCCTGAGAAGATGTAGTTCACTCAGGTTTGCTGACCGAGTAGAAATGGTGGCGATTTGCGGCAGTTTGGAGCTTTGAGCAGCAGCCAATCAGCATTTGGGATTGATTGGCAAGAAGAAATTAAAGTAAGGAAGGGGCAAGTGGAGTGGCTATCAGCGGATTGGACAAATTTAGAGCGGGATTCTGATACTTTAGCCCTTCGAGGCTTTAGTAATTTCTCCACATCTCTGTTCTAAATGGATGTCTTTCAATCCTGAAGTCGTGCCCTCTTGTCCTGGACTCCCCTACCATGGGAAATAACAAGGCTATATCTAATCTGCTCAGACCTTTTAACATTTGGAATCTTTCCATGAGATCCCCCCTCATTCTCCTAAACACCAGGGAATACAGCCCAAGAGCTGCCAGATGTTCCTCATACGGTAACCCTTTCATTCCTGGAATCATTCTCGTGAATCTTCTCTGAACCCTCTCCAACATCAGTATATCCTTTCTAAAATAAGGAGCCCAATACTGCACGCAATACTCCAAGTGTGGTCTAACAAGTGCTTTATAGAGCCTCAACATCACATCCCTGCTCTTATATATTATACCTCTAGAAATGAATGCCAACATTGCATTTGCCTTCTTCACCACTGACTCAACCTGGATGTTAACCTTTTGAGTATCGTGCATAAGGACTCCCAAGTCCCTTTGCATCTCTGCATTTTCAGTTCTCTCCCCATCTAAATAATAGTCTGCCCATTTATTTCTTCTACCAAAGTGCATGACAATACAATTTCCAACATAGTATTTCATTTGCCTCTTCTCTGACCATTCCCCTAAACTATCTTAAGTCTCTCTGCAGGCTCTCTATTTCCTCGACACTACCCGCTCCTCCACCTATCTATATCATCGGCAAATTTCACCATAAATCCATTAATCCCATAGTCCAAATCAGTGACACACATCATAAAAAGCAGCGGTCCCAACGCTGACCGCTGTGGAACTCCACTGGCAACTGGAAGCCAGACAGAATAAGATCCCTTTATTCTCACTCCCTGTTTTCTGCAAATCAGCCAATGTTCCACCCATGCTAGTAACTTCCCTGTAATTCCATGGGATCTTATCTTGCTAAGCAGACTCATGTGCAGCACCTTGTTAAAGGCCTTCTGAAAATCCAAGTACATCACATCTACAACATTTCTTTGGTCCTGTTTGTAACTGCCTCAAAAAGTTGCAGTAGGTTAGTCAGGCAGGATTTTCTTTTCAGGAAACCATGCTGGCTTTGGCCTATCTTGTCATGTGCTTCAAGGTACTCTGTAATCTCACCCCTAACAATTGATTCCAACAGCTTCCCAACCACTGATGTCAGGCTAACAGGTCTATAGTTTCCTTTCTGCTACCTCCCACCCTTCTTAAATAGCAAGTAACATCTGCAATTTTCCAGTCATCTGGCACAATGCCAGAATCTATTGATTCTTGAAAGATCATAGTTAATGTCTCCGCAAACTCCCCAGCTACTTCCTTCAGAACCCGAGGGTACATTCCATCAGGTCCAGGAGATTTATCCACCCTCAGGTTATTAATCTTCCTGAGCACCTTCTCAGTCATAATCTTCACTGTACATACTCCTTGAATGACAAGTATACTGCAGATGTCTTCCATTGTGAAGTCTGATGCAAAATACGCATTTAGTTCCTCTGCCACCTCTGCGTCACTTAATATATCTCCAATGTCATTTTCTATTGGTCCTATATCTACCCTCAACTTTCTTTTACCCTTTATATACATAAAAAAGCGTTCAGTATCTTCTTTGATATTAGTCGCCAGCTTTCTTTCATAATTCATCTTTTCCTTCTGCAAGTTTTTACAAGCTTCCCAATCCTCTATCTTCCAACATGCTTTGGTTTCCTTGTGTGCCCTCTCTTTTGCTTTTACTTTCGCTCTGACTTTACTTGTCAGCCACGGTAGTGTCCCCCATCCATTCAAAAATTTCTTCTTATTTGGAGTATATCTGTCTTGCACTTCCCTCATTTTTCGCAGAAACTCCAGCCATTGCTGCTCTGCTGTCCTTCCTGCTAGTGTCCCTTTCCAGTCAACCTTGGCCAGTTCCCCTCTCATGCCATTGTAATTTCCTTTATTCCACTGTAACACTGACACACTGGAATTCAGTTTCTCCTTCTCAAATTTCAAAGTGAACTCGATCATATTGTGATCACTGTTCCCTAAGGGTTCCTTAACCTGAAGTTCTTTTATCACCTCCAGATCATTGCACAACACCCAATCCAACACAGCCGATCCCCTAGAGGGCTCAACAACAAGATGTTCTAAAAAGCCATCCCTTAGACATCCTACAAATTCTCTCTCTTGAGGTCCAGTACTGGCCTGGTTTTCCCAATCCACTTTCATGTTAAAATCCCCAACGATTATCATGACATTGCCCTTCTGACACGCCTTTTCTATCTCCTGCTGTAATTTGTAATCCACGTCCCGGCTGCTGTTTGGAGGCCTGTGTACATCTGCCATTAGGGTCCTTTTACCCTTGCCATTTCTTAACTCAACCTATAGAGACTCTATGCCTTCCGATCCTAAGTCACCCCTTTCTAATGATTTAATATTATTTCTTATACATAGGGCCACACCACCCCCTCTGCCTGCTAAACTTTCTTTCTGATACACTGTATATCCTTGGACATTCAACTCCTGATGACAGCCATCCTTTAGCCAAGTTTCAGAGATGGCCAGTGTCATACTTGCCAATCTGTAGCTAATTTCAAGATTGTCCATTTTATTTCTTACGCTGCATGCATTCAAATATAACGTTTCCAGTCCAGTATTTGTTGCTTTCTGTTTTAACTGCACCACGCCTCTACTGCCCTATAACTCATCCCACTGACTGTGATTATGCCTGTCTCCTGCCTGACCTTTCTATCATCTCTGTTGCACAATATCTTTGATTTATTTCTGTTTTCCCTTCCTCAGCCCTATCACTCTGGTTCCCATCCCCCTGCCAAATTAGTTTAAACCCTCCCGACCAGCTCTATTAAACCTGCCTGCTAGGATATTGAACCTCTTTGGGTTCAGGTGTAACTCGTCCTTTTTGTACAGGTAATACCTCTCCCAGAAGAAGCCCCATGATCCAGGAACCCAAAGCTCTGCCCCCTACACTGGTCTCTCAGCCATGCATTATGCTAGATAATGCTATTCCTGTGCTCATTAGCACATGGCACAGGCAACAATCCTGAGAACACTACCCTGGAGGTCCTGCTTTTCAGCTTCCTTCCTAACTCCCTGAATTCTCTCTTCAGGACTTCCTCCCTTTTTCCACCTATGTCACAGATACCAAGACTTCCGGCTGTTCACTCTCTCCCTTCAGAATACTCTGCACTGATCCAAGACGTCCCATACCCTGGCACCTGGGAGGCAACACACCATGCTGGTATCTCTATAATGCTTACAGAACCTCTTGTCTGTTCCCTTACTGTTGAATCCCCTATGACTACCGCATTCCTCATCTTCTTCTCTGCCTTCTGCACAGAACCTGGCTCAGTGCCAGAGACAGGATCACCATGGTCATCCTCTGTCAGGTCACCCCCCTCAACAGCATCCAAAACGAGATAGGGATTACTGAGGGAGATGGCCAGAGGGGTGCTCTCTACTATCTGAGCTTTTTCCATCCCTTCTTTGACAGTCACCCACTTGTCCAACTCTTGCAGCCTCATCATAGCAGGTTCATAGCCTACTTTCAAGGCTTGCACATCACATAGACAACTAGGATGCAACATCCATGGTAAACCCTGACTGCCAGAGGCCATAAATTGGCAGCAAATATTTCATATATTTTTGATTGCTGCTAAACTGATCACAAAAAAATAGCACAGGAATTTCAGCATCAGGATACAGTGGATTCTGTTAAGTTGGACCATTAGTTAATCAGGGCAGCCAATTATTTGTGACAACTCTGAAAGAACAAAAGCTAAACCAAGAAAGTTGCCAGATTTACCTTATTTATTTGGGATACTACGCCGCTTAATTGGGGCAGAAAACTGCAGCCAAATAATTTCGAACTGGCATCAGATGCGTGATCTTGCGTGGCCATTAGTCTCTACACCGTGCTTCCAGTGACCAGTCTTTGAATAGCGTCAGTTGCACACACTTCTGTTCAAAAAGCTGTGATTCTTGTCACTTAAGATTGTCGAGAAATATACAGTAAGACAATTCTGAACTGTTTTGCTCAATGTAGTTTCAAGAATTCAGGATTGAAGATGCCAGAAATGGTGGGGAGTGAAAGTGAAAGAATTTCACCACTAGGTATTACAAAGGTATTGACAATCACCTTGAATGTTACAATGAAAATGCAATCATCGAAAGCATTGTATAAAGGCAGTCCATTATCTGCACTAGGTGTCTGTGCTAATTTTGTCCATTTCCTTTCAATCAAAAGAACAACACACATGAATTCCTCTGTCGGTAACTAATAGGAATTAATACCATTTTATACTACTATAGAGGTATTGATAATGTTCTAATTTATTGTGTATTTCATTTAAATACATAATTTGTTGCTCTGTTAAATGGCAGTTTATTGTTTTTATACATTTTAACTATTTTGATGAAACTTCTGCTAATTGTGCCAGAATGTACTGGCCCTAATTAATCGGAATCCATGGTACTCCTAAAATTATTTCCACTGAAGGACCAATTGAAATGGAGTACAATAAATCCAATGACACAATGGATTCCTTCTCAGTGCTGATGAAGGTTCTTGGCTCAAAGTGTTGACTGTTTATTCCTTTCCATAGATGCTGCCTGGCCTACTGAACTCTCCCCGCACATTGTGTGTATTGTGCAAGAATAAGGTGGGTGAGGGGAGAATGAGTACAAGGTCGAAGGTGGTAGCTAAAGCTAGGAGAGGAGGTTTGGTAGGTGAGGGAGCGAGGAATGAAGTGAGAAGCTGGGAGGGGGCAGATGGAAGAGGTAAAGAGCTGAAGGTGGAAGCATTGTGTTTTTCTTAGGGAGGGAATGCTAAAAAAAGACTGCCCAGGTTTAAGACCAGAGGACAGAGATTTAAAAGGGATGTCAGGAGCAGCTTCTCCACACAAAGGGTAGTGCATATTTGAAATGAGCTGCCCGAAATAGTGGTTCAGGCAGGCACGTTATAGGAGAGGTTTACAGGGCTTTGGGTCAAACACACTCAAATGCAATTAGTTCACTCTGGGCAACAGTCAGTGTGGACAAGTTAGGCCAAAGGACTTGTTATTTCCAGTACACAATTATTTTGTTCTCCTTTACGCTGTGTATTGGAAATGACATTGAACAATCTTGAAGCACATTTGTCTTGGCCAGAGGATCTGTTTCCATGCTTACTGCTCTATGACTACAAAACATTAAGAGTTCCTGAAAAAGTAAATGAATGAAAGGGAGCCAATTGTACTATCTCTGATCGCACCAGTTGAGGAAACAGGACAAGAAGAAAACTCCCGGCTCTTCAAACACAGCATTGGAAAATGTTACATTCACTCAAGGTTTATCCACTCAGAGGGTAGTAATGGTACAGAACATAAACAGTACAGCAGAGTACAGGCCATAACGTTGTACTGACCAACAGTACTGTGCAAGACTTAGACACATATACAATATATATCTAGGATGCCTAAGATTTTTGCACAGTACTGTAGTAATTTTATGTATTGCACTGTACTGCTGTCAGAAAAAAAAACAAATTTCATGACATATGTGAGTGATGATAAACCTGATTCTGATATGGGTCTCTATTGTGGACTGAGAGTGAGAAGGGGGCAAGGAGAGGGGAATCAAGGTTGGAAAAAGGGGAAGGGAGAGGGGAGGGAACAGGAAGCTCCAGGGAGACATTCTGTAATGATCAATAAACCAACTGTTTGGAATCAAATGACCTTGTCTGGTGTCTCAGTGGTGGGTGAGTCTGCACCCACGCATCCCTCACCCCTGGCACTCCTTCTCTGGCACCTGTCCCACACTAATCCTGCGGCGCTCCACCTTTGCCATTCCCAACATCCTTTGCTCCTGCCAGATTTATAAACTTGCTCTCCACTCCACATTGATAAATATAGTTCTATTGAAAAGTCTTAGGCACCCTAGCTATATACTTATGTGTATACGTATACATATATAGCTAGGATGCCTAAGGCTTCTGCACAGTACTGTATATAAACATACACCCCAATCAAGCTAACCCTTCCCTCTTATCCGGCCTATAACTCTCCATTTTTTTTTCCTTCCATGTGCCTATCTAAGAGCCTTTTATACTGACACTGAGTCTTTCATGTTGACACAAAACCCAGAGACCAAACCCCTTGGGTTGGCTTGTCCAGGCCAAATGTTTACGCGTCTGAGAGTCCAGAGCAACGGACTGGAGAAGCGGAAGGGTTCTGTCCTTAGGTTAGAGGTGTCTACAACAGGTGAACTAGAGTGCAAAAGGAGCTTGTTTTACTGCTGTTTTGTTGTTGCTCCTGCTGCTTGTTCTGCTGAATCCTGTGGCCCTGCTCTGTTGCCACCGGAATGTGTGGTGACACTTGCAAGCTACCCCCAGCTCATCCTTGGGTGTGTTGGTTGTTAACACAAATGACATATTTCATTCATGATTTGATGTACATGAGATAAATAAATCTAAATCTGAATCTTTATCATGTCATTATACCAAGGAGATGGTAAAGCAGTGCTAGAGACAGGGATGGAAGGCATGATGTAAGCCTACAGAGGTGGGGTTTAGAGGTCTAGCTGACTGCTCGCTGTGCAGAACCTACTCTCTCCTTTGCAAAGAAAAGTGCCAGCAGGACTGTCACAGAGGCTGCTGAGCGAGCCTTCAGATGCCAATGGATCAAGAGGTGTGACCCATGGACCAGTGTGGCCAGATCACCAAGCCCGAGTCTGATCAACCCTGCAGGGGTCACCTGTGTGAGAGTGCCTGATGTTGAAAGACCTGAAACACCTGACGACCCAAGGTTACATCACTGATCCTAGGGTGTCCCAGCACATCCCAGGATGGATCTCAGCATCATGACTTGGAATTTCTGGGTACCTGGGTAAATGCATTAGAAACATTTAAATCACACATTATTCCCTGCCTTCCTATGGGGAAAAATGCCACATGAAAAATCAAAGCAAAACTACAGATGCTGAAATTTGAAACAAAATAAAAAATGCTGAAAACTAAATCATAAGCTCTGTTGAACATTTCAGATCAGAGACCTTTCATCAGATGGGGAAAGAGAGAAATCTAGTTCATTTAAACGTTGTATAGAGTTTGGGCGAGGGAGCTCAGAGGCATAAGAGTGATACAACACAAAAAAAGGCCCTTCAATCCATTCAGTCTGTGCTGACCTGCTTTTCTGCCTGGTCCCACCTACTCCCAATCTGTGGACCCCTCTCATCCATCCTCTTATCCAAACATTCCTTAAGTGTTACAACTGAACCCACATCCACCACTTCCACTGGCAGCCCATCTCATGCTCTGAGTGAATAAGTTCTCATTCAGGTTCCCCTTAATATTTCACCTTCGATTCTAAGCCTCTGATCTCTAATTCCAGTCTCACCCAACCTCGGGGGGAAATGTCTGTATCTCCCTCTATACCCCTCATAATCTTGTGTATGTCTGTCAAATTTTCTGCCATTCTTCTCCATGCCAGGCAATAAAATCCTGAACCTATTCAACCTTTCCCTATAACTCAGGTCCTCAAGTCCAGGCAACATCCTTGTAAATTTTCTTTGCAATGTTACAGTCTTCTTGATTTCTTTCCTGTGAGAAGCTGACTAGAACTGCACACAATACTTCAAGTTTGCCTGACTGATATTTTATACAACATCAGCACAACATCCCAACTCCTGTACTCAAAACTTTGATTTACAAAGGATAAAGTGCCTAAAGCTTTCTGTTCAACCCCATCTACCTGTGACACCACTTTAAAGAAATTATGGACCTATATTCCCAGATCCCTTTGTTCCACCACACTTCTCAGTGCCTACCATTCACTGTGCCTACCCTGGTTGATCCTAGTAAAGTGCAACACCTCACACTTGTCTACATTATAAATTCCAACTGCCATTTTCAGCCCATTTTCCACTGCAAGCTTTGATAGCCTCCCTCGCTGTCCACTATACCCTCAATCTTGGTATCTGCAAATTTGATGATCCAGTAAATTACATTATCATCCAGATCACTGATATAAATGATAAACAACAACAGACGCAGTACCAAACCCTGTGGCTCAGCACTAGACACAGACGGCCAGTCAAAGGCCAAGGCTGAATCAGAGTTACAACTTCAAAGTCAATGTCAAGTGATTTTCTAGTTATTAATCCCAGCTTGCCACAAATTTAAATACTGCAATCCAAAAATAAGCTCTCAACATCTTCCCTGTCAGTCCATCTTCAAGGTATTGCATTGCTCATTGAGACCACCTACATTTTTTAATGAAATCTCTTCACGTCAGGATGACCTTGCTCAATCTGAGTCCATGGGACAACACTCGCATATCAATAATTAGCAGTGTTGCAATTAGGCCGTATTGAAATATAACCTATTGCCCGTCATTGCCCGACCTGCACCGGGACCATAGCCTCCCATACCCCTACCATCCATCCATCCTCAACATACTGCAGCTATTTCTGGAGCAGGAGCTCCCAACCTGGAGCACAAACACCTCGGTTAATAGTAGGGAGTCCATGGCATAAAAAAGTTTGGGAACCACCTGTTCTAGAGGTAAAATCTGCTGTATCTACAAAACAATTTTGCATCTACAATTTCTATTCACTAAGCAAAGTGCTCATTGTGCAGGCTATGAAAGTTATAGAGTCATAGAAAAGTACAACACAGAAACAGGCGCTTCATTCCATCTAGTCTGCACCAAGCCATTTAAACTGCCTACTCCCATCGACCTGCACCGGGACCATAGCCCTCCATACCCCTACCATCCATGTACCTATCCAAACTTCACCCCAATGTTGAAATTGAGCTCATATGCACCACTTATGCTAGTAGCTCATTCCACACTCTCATGACCTTCTGAGTGAAGAAGTTTCCCCTCATGTTCCCTTAAACTTTTCACCTTTCACCCTTAACTTCTGGTTGTAGGCCCAACCAGCCTCAGTGGAAAAAGCCTGCTTGCATTTATCCTTTCTATACCCCTCTTAATTTGGTACACCTGTATCAAATTTCCTCTCAATCTTTTACATTCCAAGGAATAAAGTCTGAACCTATTCAATCATTTCTTTTAGCTCAGGTCCTCCAGCTAGTTGCAGAGTCATAGGGCACTACAGCACAGATACAGGTCCATTGGCCAATCTAGTCCATGCTAACCAGGGGTGCCCAACCCAATTTCCTCCATTCGGTTAAATCATAAATTCAAAATTTGTAATGTTAAACTTTAAAAGTCTGTCCCACCCCCCCAATCTCAATCAGTAGAATCTTGCAAATTTCTACAGATGTACCATAGAGAGCATTCTAACTGGCTGCATTACCGTCTGGTATGGGGGGAGGGGAGCAGCAATGCACAGGATCAAAATAAGCTGCAGCAAGTTGTGAACTCAGCTGGCTCTATCATGGGTACGAGCCTCCATAGCATCCAGGTCATCTACAAGGAGCGATGCCTCAGAAGGGTGGTGTCCATCATTAAGGAACCCCCCACCACTCATCAAGGAGGAGGTACAGGAGCCTGAAGACACACAATAATTCCACCTAAAAACCTGAATCTTATAAATGTCAATCTAAATGTTGCAAAAAAAAATTAATTCAGTCTCGTGATATAGGACAACTGACAGTCCTGAGCCACATTACAACAGTACTCCATTTCAATACATATAAATTACGTGATGGGTCTTGTGGAAATGCTGAAATTCCAAGCCACACTCTCCCATTAGCTGAAATATTTAGAAGAATTATATGATGGCAAGAGTATACCCTCACATTTTCTAACAAAATTTCTCTCACACACACACACTCTCATTCAATGACAAAGGAAAACCATTTCTTGGTCACTGGTTCTGCCAAGATAGGATAAAGCTTCCCAAAAGAGAAAACTCAGTGCTATAAATCAACTCACATCTATCCTCCTTCTCCAACCCCCCTCCACTTTTTTTTTTAATTCTGGCATCCTCTCCCTTTCCTTTCCAGTTCTGAAGGGTTTCAATCCAAAACGTTGACTGTTTATTCATTTCTATAGATGTTGCCTGACCTGCTGACTTCCTCCATAGTCGCGCAGTGGTTAGCACAATGCATTACAGTACATTGCATTACAGTACGTGTTTAATTTCTGCAGCGTCCTACAAGGAGTTTGTATGTTTTCCCCATAACCACATGGGTTTCCTCCAGGTGCCCCCATTTATTTACTCCCACGGTCCAAAGATGTAGCAGTTGGTAGGTAAATTAGTTGTTGTAAATTGTCCAATGTTTAGGCTAGGATTAAATCGGGGCATTGCTGGGTGGCCTGGCTCAAGGGTCAAAAGGGCCAATTCCATGAGGTGTCTCAATAAATAAATACATTTTGTGTTTCTGACTTGCTTTGAATTTCCGGCATCTGCAGACTTTTTGTGTTTGTGGTTAGCTACTGAAATCTTTATTTTAAAGGAGCCAATATCCTAACACTGAAAAGTTTAGACTGTTATATATTGATCACAATATTATTCCCTGAACAAAGCGTAGGGTAAGAACCAGATGGTGTACAAATATCCCAAGTTCACTTTAGAAAGCGTCACATCAAGCATAACTGCAGAACATTCCTGGCTTTCCTTTGACCCATGAACAGAAAACCAACATTCTAAATGGATCATTTTGAACGTGGCTAGAGGCCAGGAAGCAAACGAATGGACATGTTCAAAGATGTACAGCGTGGAAAGGGACCATGCAGACCAACTGTTTTTAGCCTTCTTCTCCAATTTTTATAATGAAAATGGAAAAGAATCCCATCAATATTCAAGGGTTAAGAATTTCTTTCAATAATACAATATATCTTTAGCCCAGTACTAACTCCATTTATTCTGAATGATCATTTGGAGTAATGGTATGAGATTTTTTCATTCATTCAATGTTCTGATTTTGTGTAACGCTCCCATCAGATTCTGTATAAGAGGATGCATTAATTATCTTAATTCAATTTGATCTGTCTTAGATAGATAAGCTAAAAGTTGTATTAATTACTTAAAAAAATTGAACAATTGTCAGTTTGCTATGCCAAAAGTTTACAAGCAAAAATGTCATTAACATTTGGAGCTGTTATCTGAAAGAATAAGTCATAATTTAGTGCAAAACCTTTGGACTTGGCTGAAGCATTCAATAATAAATGGAGAAATCACATTCAAAAACAGCAGAGAGGGACAGAAGAATGAATGTGACATGAAGATGACAATGATCAACGCAGTCCTGAATAAACCTAGATGGGCTGAGATTCTACTTCTGTGTTAAATGCAGGCTGGATTGTGCCAGGGACACAAAACTTGAGGAAAAAAGATTTTGTGCTTCCCCAGTGTATGTGACATATAAACTCTTCTTGGGCTTCCAGCGGGGTACAAGTGTATATATTCTTAACTGCTACCGTCCTCCCTCCTGATTGGTTAGTTCTCAACCAATCAGGTTTCTGCTGTCCCACTTTGTTTACAACTACTCTAAGAATTGGAGTATGATTTTAAACAAGGTGGAACAGCAAAAACCTGATTGGTTGAGGATTATCCAATCAGGAGGGACGGACAACGGGAAGTGAGAAAATATACCATCAGACTATAGACCTGCCTGGCAGCGTCCCTGATGATGGCGGTGTTTGTCATCGAAACGTTGGTTAAAATCGACATCTGTACCCAGCTGGAAGCCCGAGAAGAGTTTATGCATCAAAACACAAGTACATTTCATTATTTGCAGAATTTACAGAAATAATCAAAATTCCAGATAAAACCAGATTTCCAGATAATTTAAAGTTTCACCTGTCTTAAAAATCAAGGGAGAAAAATTAATTTGCCAATGAGATTGCCCTGGACAACTGGATGCCAACACTTTCTCAGCCTGCAATTGCCACAGTGCAGGAGGTGTGAACGGTTTTTGCACACTTAACAGCAAATAGTTTTACCTCATCATTGATGACCTCGGATTGCTCCTCCTCCTCCTCCTCTTCAAGATCCAAGTCACCTTGCTTCAGATATGCCATCAAGGCCATACAGGGTTTCCGTCTGAACGCTAGGTAATCCATCATATTCCCCTGGCAGTGCTGAAGGAAGAAAAGTTCAATCAAGTAGTCCTTAAACATCTCCCTCAGAGTCTCCATTTGGGCAAGGTGATGTTCTAAACACTGCTTTCTCATTTGAGAAACCTCTGGGGTAGCAGGTGGAATTTCTTCCAACTTCTTTGGTTGTTTCCTCACGACTGGGACGCAAGGGGTGGTGGGAGTGAGACATGCCGCTGCCAGGCCCTGAGCTACAGCACTCCGAGATGGGCTAGAAGGAGGCGGTGGTGATGTCATTCCGAAGCTCGATGCCCCTACCACTCCTGTGGTCAAGGATACAGGTGTCCTTTCAAAATTTACAGGCCTGGCCATCTGCTGGCTGTGAAGAACCTGCTGCTGCTGCTGCTGTATCAGTTGTCCTTGTATGATGCTGCTGATCTGCGGAGGCAGGTTCGATGTGGTAATGTGGCTTGGGCTGGGTAAGGGCTGCATGGCGCCACTGGCCACTGGGCTCTGAGGGCCCAAGTGATGAATGGTTCCACCAGTCTGGGAGTGTGGCTGTGAGAGCCTACGCTCCCGTGATCCAGAAACTGATGTGGCGGCTGCCGTCAACTGCACCTGCCCAACGCTTGAAGTTATCTGAGTAAGACCGGACGGATCCTGATATACAAAGTGCCCACCACTCGATGGACTGAGGTTCAGCTGCCTAACCAGTACATTGGCGTCCACGTATCCTCGGGTTGGGCTCTGACTGCACATACTCAACCCTGTAGCTGCTGCTCCTGTCCGCTGCACGCCCTGTAGCATCGATGCAGGGCTGTGTTGGGTGGGACTCTGCGGCTGCACCTGAGGCAAGGGTGAAGTGACTTGAATATACGACGGGGATCCGTGATCAAAGCGCCTTTGCTGCCCCACAACCTGTGAACTATACTGGAAACCAGGGGAAGCTGGGTTTTGAATCGGGAGGGGAGCCAACGTGATCTGCTGATTCCCGGCCATCACCTGGCTCACATTCTGCAGCGTGATGTTGACATTCTGCGCGGATACTGGACTCCGGTTCATGATGAGCTGCTGCAACTGATAACTTGGGGACTGTGGCCCAGAAGGACTGGCCACCGTGTGCGGCACGGGGCTGAGAGCTGGAGCGAACGGTGTGACAGGAGAATGAGGTAATGCAGTCTGTTCATCTCCCTCGGCGCCAGTATATGACTTGGATCTCTGCAGTGGGCGCTGTATATTTTGTGGACCACTGCCATGGTGCATCATCACCAACACCCTTTTGGATGAGTGCTACCCTAGAAGAAAAAGATTGTTTAGTTTTATACAATGTAATCAATGACAAAAATAAATACTTCAAAAGTAATTTTAAAAATAAACATCAAAAGCAAAATCAAAATACTGTGTGCGTGCGTGCGTGTGTGTGTGTGTGTGTGTGTGTGTGTACACACACACACACACACACATACATACATACATATATAAATAAAACTAATTCTACTTCAAAAATAATTAACCAAAAAATATAATTTAAAGATCAAATGGTGACGCGATGGCATACAGGAACAAGATATATCAGCTAGTTGAGTGGTGTCACAGCAACAACCTTGCACTCAATGTCAGTAAGATCAAAGAATTGATTGTGGAGTTGAGAAAAGGTAGGATGAATGAACACATACCAGTCATCATTGAGGGATCAGAAGCGGAAAGAGTGAACAATTTCAAGTTCCTGGGTGTTAGAATCTCTGAGGACATAACCTGGTCCCAACATATCAATGGCGTTATAAAGAAGGCAAAACAGCAGCTGTATTTGATTAGGAGTAAAAACAGATGTATTGTGCAGAACATTCTGACTGGCTGCATCACCGTCTGATGTTCAGGGTTGGGGGGGGGGGGGGGGTGGTGCTACTGCACAGGATCAAAGTAAGCTGCGCAGAGCTTTAAAAATAGTCAGCTCCATCATGGGTATCAGCTTCCGTAGTATCCAAGATATCTTCAAGAAGCGGTGCCTTAAAAAGGTGGCATCCATCATTAAAGTCCGCATTACCCAGGTCATGCCCTCTTCTCATGGCTATCATCAGGAAGGAGGTACAGAAGCCTGAAGGCACACACTCAGTGATTCAGGAACAGCTCTTCCCCTCCACCATCAGATTCTGAATGGACACTGAACTCATGAACACTACCTCACTACTTTTTTTTAAATTTCTATTTTTGCACTACAGGCAGTCCCCGGGTTACGAACAAGTCCGTTCCTGAATCTGCTTTTAAGCCAGATTTGTACGTAAGTCAGAACAAGTACATCTGGTATTATTTAGCATCGGTTAGTCAAACGTTTGTCTTAGTATATAATATATATTTTACCTTTCTATGCATATAAAACACTTAAGAAACCTATGTATTCCGATAATTAAACCACTGCGTTGCTTAGTAATAATTGTAGCTTTCATCGGGGCAGGGCTTTTCACATGCTCCATTATTCTCATTTTATCCTTTAAAGTTGTTTCAATCATTGACTGACTGTAGCCTAACGCTTTTTCAATGACATCTTTCCAAACACTTTGTTACTTCCACTTTATTCTCAATTGTGATCGCTTCCCGTCAACAGGAACAGAAACACTGCAGGCGGCGGGTCCCAAGGTCCGCTGGGTCCTAAGGACCACCGCACTGAAGTCCCTGGGTCCTAAAGTCCACCGCACTGAGACAGGTTAAATAGGACAAGTGGGGGCTGTGCTGGATTTGGGTATTTGATCCTCCTCAAAATTCCGCATGGAATTTAAACTGGAGGTGGCAGTGGGTTTTTTTACGCGGTCAAGTTGCGAGCTCGACATCAACGCGGCGTGCTCGGGAACAGTCTGTCACTGGATCGAACTCGGGAACATCCGTTCTCGAGCCTGGTGCTGACCTCACTGCTCCACCAGCCGAATGGAAAAATGGGCGGGGGGGGGAGGTCAGGGTGAATTTTGCTAAGAAAAATTTAAGTCGCGATCCAACTTAATATGGCGGACAGCGTTCTCCTTCGAATTGATCGTAAGTCAGACGTTCATAACTCGGAGACTACCTGTACTTACTTAAAATGTAACTATTTAATATATATTTAACATAATTCAGTTATTTTTTTTCTATACTATCATGTATTGCATTGCGCTGCTGCAAAGTTAATGAATTTCATAACATATGCCGGTGGTATTAAACTCAATTTTAATTCTAATATTTATTTCCACAATAGACATTAAGTGAATTCTGAACTTCCAACTAAATCTGATATCTTGTGAATTTATATACACAAATCATCCTTAAGAAATTCTTAGAACCTGACATGTACTCCCTTTTATAGGCTAGTTCTGTGGAAATTAACAGCTGCATCCATAAGATGACTTTGTTTCCAATGAAATATACAGCTTTACAGAGAAGGTGACCTGGATTCAATTCCCGCTGCTGCCTACAAGGAGTTCGTACGTTCTCCCCATGACCATGTGGGTTTCCTCCAGGTGATCCGGTGTTCTCCCACAGCTCAAAGATGATTCAGCTTGGTAAGTTAATTGGTTATTATAAATTGTCTCATGAATCAGCTGGTTGCTGGGTGGCGCAGTTCAAAGGGCCTATTCTGCGCTGTGTCTCAATAAATAAATAACTGACAGCGGAGAGCTTTAGGACATCAACACATCATACAAGTTCAGAAAAACATCTTTGGTATTTTTAAAAGGAGCAGCCTCCAAGCTCCCTAACAGTAACTATACTTTGACTGCAAATCACTCAACAAATAACAAATAAAAACATCTTGAAGGATTTTAATCCTTATATGGGCTGGTCATATCAAACAAGCAAAGGAGGACTTGAGAACGAGTTCAAGGAACCCAGGTAAATCAGATTCCTGTAACAATGTATCAAGGATCCAACCAGGAACCAGCTATTTTAGATAAGTTGTCTCATCGTAAATAATCTCCTGACAGAGAAAAAAAGATTATAACAGAATTTCACATTTAATTAGAGCAGGGTTGCCAACTTTTTTATGCCATGGATCTTTAGCATATAAAATACCATGGGTCTGAAAGACCTCGTCCTCCATAAGGGCCTCAATATGATGCCTATTGTGTCTCCTTTTGTCAAATAAAAAGTTACTTCATATCTACCAACTGCATCTCTCTGGTGACCTTGGTCACATTACAAGGATGAGACTGAATGGGGGGGGAGGGTTCAAGGATAAGGTCTATAAACGTGAAAGTCCGCAAGGGCCAGACAGCCAAAATGACACCCAAATGACTGCCATCTCAGTTTCTCCGTTTTAATAATTCATGACTTTCCAACAGTAAAGTGTGTTACCAAGAATATTAATGTAATGGTCTGTATCAGTTTTATCTTAATGGTTCATGCAAGAGCTCAGTGACTTGAAATATGAAGATGCCCTTGGCTATCATGCCTGTTTCTTTGGTTAATCTATTTCATTTCCTTGGGGAAGAGTCGACCTCCTTCCTACTCCAGAACCTCAAATAAAATTCAAACACCACAATCAGTTACCCAAGCAACACACACAAAATGCTGGTGGAATTAGTCCTGACAAAGGGTCTCGGCCCGAAACGTTGACAGTGCTTCTCCTATAGATGCTGCCTGGCCTCCAGCGTTCCACCAGCATTTTGTGTGTGTTGTTGTTTGAAGTTCCAGCATCTGCAGATTTCCTCGTGTTTGCTCTTAGAATTCCTTTCATTTACTTGGGACACTTTACTGCTTTAATATGGCAGAAGACTTGCTTAATAGTTTATAACTAGCATCAGATGCTTGCACTTGTGTAGTCGTTAAAACACTCACCACGCTTAAGAGTGAATAGTTTTTAAATAGCATCAATCCCGTACATTTGCGTAACTATTAGGCACTACACTGTACTTTGAGTGAATAGTTTTTAAATAGACATGTCAAGTGATTATTGGCACTGATGGTTGGCAAGAAATAAGCAGTAAGACAATTCAAAATTGTTTTGCTCACTGCAGTTTCAACCATTCAGGCTTAGAGTTGCCAGAAATAGCTGGGATTGAAAATGAAACGATTTCACTACTTCAGTAAGCTTGGAACAAGGAAGAATTTGAAGCCATCCTGAATGCTACAATGAAAATATAGATTTGGAGAATGCAATCATCAAAAGCATTGTATAAGGGTGTCTGTGATGATTTTGTTCATCAAAAGAACTCAAACACTGGATGATTTCTTCCATCAATAACTATTAGGAACTACAGTTTTATAGTACTGTAGTAATATTGGTAGTATTCTAATTTGTTCTGTATTTTATTTAAATACAGAATTTCATTTAAATACAGTTACTCAGTTTGTATTTTTTTTATGCCTTTTTAACTATTTCCATGAAACTTCTGCTTATTGGGCCGAAATGTATGTGTTCATTTCAACCTCTCACTGTTACAGGCAGAAGTTCCCACTTGCTTCAAAAAGGCAACAATTATACCAGTGCCTAAGAAGAATAATGTGAGCTGCCTTAATGACTATCGCCCAGTAGCACTCACATCGACAGTGATGAAATGCTTTGAGAGGTTGGTCATGACTAAACTGAACTTCTGCCTCAGCAAGGACCTGGACCCACTGCAATTCGCCACAGTAGGTCAACAGCAGCCGCAATCTGCATGGCTCTCCACATGACATTAGACCACCTGGACAACACTAACACCTATTTCAGGATGCTGTTCATTGACTATCGCTCAGCATTTAATACCATCATCCCCACAATCCTGATTGAGAAGTTGCAGAACCTGGGCCTCTGTACCTCCCTCTACAATTGGATCCTTGACTTCCTAACCGGAAGACCACAGTCTGTGCGGATTGATGATAACATATTCTCCTTGCTGACAATCAACACTGGTGCACCTCAGGGGTGTGTGCTTAGCCCACTGCTCTACTCTCTATTTTCACATGACTGGGTGGCTAGACACAGCTCAAATACCATCTATGTTTTGCTGACAATACAACCATTGTTGGTAGAATCTCAGGTGGTGACGAAGGGCGTACAGGAGTGAGATATGCCAACTTGTGGAGTGGTGCCGCAGCAACAACCTGGCACTCAACGTCAGTAAGACGAAAGAGCTGATTGTGGACTTCAGGAAGGGTAGGACAAAGGAACACACATCATTCATCAGAGGGATCAGAAGTAGAGAGAGTGAGCAGTTTCAAGTTCCTGGGTGTCAAGATCTCTGAGGATCTAACCTGGCCCCAACATATCGATGTAGTTATAAAGAAGGCAAGACAGCAGCTATACTTCATTAGGAGTTTGAAGAGATTTGGCATGTCAACAAATACACTCAAAAAATTCTATATTTGTACTGTGAAGAGCTGCACCACTGTCTGGTATGTGTGTGTGTGGGGGGGGGGGGGGGGGAACTACTGCACAGGACCAAAAAAAGCTGCAGAAGGTTGTAAATCTAGTCAGCTCCATCTTGGGTACTAGCCTACAAAGTACCCACGACATCTTCAAGGGTGCGATGTCTCAGAAAGGCAGCATCCATTAAGGACCTCCAACACCCAGAGCAAGCCTTTTTCTCACTGTTACCATTAGGTAGGGGATACAGAAGCCTGAAGGCACACGCTGAGTGATTCAGAAATAGCTTCTTCCCCTCTGCCATCTGATTGCTAAATAGACATTGAATCTTTGGACACTACCTTACTTTTTTTAATATACAGTATTTCAGTTTTTGCATGTTTTTATCTATTCAATATATGTATACTGTAATTGATTTACCTGTTTATTATTATTTCTCTCTGCTAGATTATGTATTGCATTGAACTGCTGCTGCTAAGTTAACAAATTTCACGTCACATGCCAGTGGTAATAAACCTGATTCTGATTCATTTCACACGTCTCAGTTAACCAGAATCCACTACACTTGTAATCAATTGTACTGAATAAAAATTAAAGCAAACATGCACAGGATACTAGCATAAACAGCAATTTGATCATGACAGGGTGTATCGTGGTCTGGGACAGCTATTCAAATGCACTGTAATGCAAGAAGCTGCAGAGTAGTGGACTCAGCCCAATACATCGTTGGCACGTCCCTCCTACTATTCATGCATAGCGTGGTGGTTAGTGCAATGCTATTACAGCTCTGGATATCAAAGTTTGGAATTCAATTCCAGCATCCTCTATTATCAAGTTTGTACATTCTTCCCCATGAAGGGTGCTTTAGACGACTTTTTAAACCCCATTATTTTGGAAACATATTACATTTAAGTGATTACTTAAGAGATGCAAGTTGCTCTATAACTCATAGGCATCAGTGACTGGAGGAAGTATAAGAGAGAACAACAGAAAAAAACCCATTATCTTTTGTACAACTGAATCAAACCAATTAAACTTAGAATTTTTAAATCATAGAAACATAAAAAACCTGTAGCACAATACAGGCCCTTCGGCCCACGAAGTTGGGCCGAACATGACCCCACCTTAGAAATTACTAGGCTTTCCCATAGCCCTCTATTTTTCTAAGCTCCATGTACCTATCCAAAAGTCTCTTAGAAGACCCTATTGTATCTGCCTCCACCACCGTCACCCCATTCCACGCACTCACCACTCTCTGCGTAAAAAATTTACCCGACATCTCCTTTGTACCTACTCCCCAGCACCTTAAACCTGTGTCCTCTTGTGACAACCATTTCTGCCCTGGGAAAAAGCCTCTGACTATTCACACGATCAATGCCTCTCATCATCTTATTCACCTCTATCAGGTCACCTCTCATCCTCTGTCGCTCCAAGGAGAAAAGGCAAATAAGGCATGCTCGCCAATCCAGGCAACATCCTTGTAAATCTCCTCTGCACCCCTTTCTATAGTTTCCACATCCTTCCTGTAGTGAGGCGACCAGAACTGAGCACAGTACTCCAAGTGGGGTCTGACCAAGGTCCTATATAGCTGCAACATTACCTCTGGGCTCCTAAATTCAATTCCACAATTGACGAAGGCCCATACACCATACACCTTCTTAAACACAGAGTCAACCTGTGCAGCTGCTTTGAGCGTCCTATGGACTCAGACCCCAAGATCCCTCTGATCCTCCACACTGCCAAGAGTCTTACCATTAATACTATATTCTGTCATCATACTTGACCTACCAAAATGAACCCTTCACACCACCTACCACTTCTCAGCCCAGTTTTGTATCCTATCAATGTCCCGCTGTAACCTTTGACAGCCCTCCACACTATCCACAACACCTCCAACCTTTGTGTCATCAGCAAACTTACTAACCCATTCCTCCACTTCCTCATCCAGGTCATTTATAAAAATCATGAAGAGTAAACGTCCAAGAACGGATCCCTGAGGCACTCCACTGGTCACTGACCTCCAAGCAGAATATGACCCGCCTACAACCACTCTTTGCCTTCTGTGGGCAAGCCAGTTCTGGATCCACAAAGCAATGTCACCTTGGATCCCATGCCTCCTTACTTTCTCAATAAACCTTGCATGGGGTACCTTATCAAATGCCTTGCTGAAATCCATATACACTACATCTACTGCTCTTCCTTCATCAATATGTTTAGTCATATCCTCAAAAAATTCGATCAGGCTCATAAAGCACAACCTGCCCTTGACAAAGCCATGCTGACTATTCCTAATCATATTATGCCTTTCCAAATGTTCATAAATCCTGCCTCTCAGGATCTTCTCCATCAAATTACCAACCACTGGGGTAAGACTCACCGGTCTATAATTTCCTGGGCTATCTCTCCTCCCTTTCCTGAATAAAGGAACAACATCTGCAACCCTCCAATCCTCTGGAACCTCTCCCATCCCCATCAATGATGCAAAAATCATCGTCAGAGACTCAGTAATCTCCTCCCTCACCTCCAACAGTAGCCTGGGGTACATCTCATCCGGTCCCGGCAACTTATCCAACGATGCTTTCCAAAAGCTCTAGCAAATCCTCTTTATTAATATCTACATGCACAAGCTTTTCAGTCTGCTGCAAGTCATCACTACTTTCACCAAGATCCTTTTCCATAGTGAAAACTAAAGCAAAGTATTCATTAAGTACCTCTGCTATTTCATCCAGTTCCATACACACTTTCCCACTGTCACACTTGATAGGTCCTATTCTTTTACATCTTATCCTCTTGCTCTTCACATACTTGTAGAATGCCTTGGGGTTTTCCTTAATCCTGCCCGCCAAGGCCTTCTCATGGCCCCTTCTGGCTCCCCTAATTTCCTTCTTAAGGTCCTTCTCCTGTTAGCCTTATAATCTTCTAGATCTCTAACATTACCTAGCTTTCTGAACCTTTTGTAAGCTTTTCTTTTCTTCTTGACAAGATTTATTATAGCATTTGTACACCACGTTTCCTGTCTCATTGGAAAGCACCTATACAGAACTGCACACAAATAGCCCATGAACATTTGCCACATTTCTTCTGTACTTTTCCCTGAGAACATCTGTTTCCAATTTAAGCTTCCAATTTCCTGCCTGATAGCCTCATAATTCCCCTTACTCCAATTAAACGTTTTTCTAACTTGTCTGTTCCTATCTCTCTCCAATGCTATGGTAAAGGAGATAGAATTATGATCACTATCTCTAAAATGCTCTCCCACTGAGAGACCTGACACCTGAGCAGGTTCATTTCTCAATACTAAATCAAGTACAGCCTTCCTCTTGTAGGCTTTTCTACATAATATTGGAATGGGAAATCTACATAGAGGATACAGCCCAGTACATCATAGATAAAGCCCTCCCCACCATTGAGCACATCTACACAAAACGTAACCACAGGAAAGCAGCATCCGTCATCAGGGACCCCACCACCCAGGTGATGCTCTCTTCTCATTGCTGCCACCAGGAAGAGGGTATAGGAGTGTCAGGACTCACACCACCAGGCCAAGGAACAGTTATTATCCCTCAACCACCAGGCTCTTGAACCAAAGGGGATAATTTCACTTACCCCATCATTGAAATGTTCCCAATTCCTATACACTCACTTTCAAGCTCTTCATCTCATGTTATCAATACTTATTGCTCATTTACTTAATTATTATACCTTGCTTTTTGTATATGCACAGTCTGGTGTCTCTTGCACACTGGTTAACAGCCAGTCAGTGCATTATCTTTTGATTCTGTTATCATTATTATTCCATGACAGATTTATTGAGTGTGCCTACAAGAAAATGAACCTCAGGATTGTGTACGGCAATATACTAGATTTACTTTGAACTTTAAATAAATTGATGTAGAGGTGATGGGTTTAAGTAAGTTATTCACAGAATGTGTCTTTGGCCAGAGGCTTTAAACGGAAGCAACCACAATACACTAAACTGGCCCTAAAGGGTTAAAAACATTGTTACAAAGACAAAACAGGGTGTTGTACAACAGAAACAGGCCTTGTTTTTTTTATTTTGAGAGATACAGCATGGTAACAGAGTCCGTGCCGCCCAGTTGTACCCATGTGACAAATCAACCGACTAACTGGAACAATGCACATAAAGAGCTGGAGGAACTCAGCAGGTCAGCAGCTTCTATAGAAACGAATAAACAGTTGCTGTTTAGGGCCAAGATCCTTCTTAAATATATAAAATCAGAATCAGGTCTAGTATCACTAGAATATGTCATGAAATTTAATTTGGCAGCAGCAGTACAATGCAATAGTTAAATTTAAAATAGTGCAAAGGCAGAAATAATAAAAGTGAGGTGGTGTTCATGGGTTCAATGTCCATGGCAAAGGGAAAGAAGCTGTTCCTGAATCATTGAGTGTGAGTCTTCAGGGCTTCTGTACCTCCTTCGTGGCGGTAACAATGAGAAGAGGTCATGTCCTAGGTGGTGGGAGTCCTTAATGATGGATGCACCTTTCTGAGACATTGCACCTTGAAAATGTCCTAGATACCATGGAGGCAAGTATCCAGCTGGAGCTGACTAATTTTACAACCTTCTGTCGCTTCTTTCAATCCTGTGCATTAGACCTCACCCCATACCAGACAGTGATATAGCCTGCCAGAATGCTCTCTTCCCCCCAACCCACTTTCTGCTTTCCGCAGGGACGACTCCTACGCAACTCCTTTACCCATTTGTCTCTCCCTCCTCACACTTAACCTTGCAAGTGGAACAAGTGCTACACCTGCCCCCCTCACTACCATTCAGGCATCCAAACAATCCTTCCAGGTGAGGTGACTCTGGGATCATACACTGTGTCCGGTGCTTCGGATGTGGCCACCTGTACATTAGTGAGACCCGACATACAATTGGGAAACCGCTTCACCAAGCACCTATGCTCAGTCCATCCACCAGAAAAAGCAAGATCTCCCACTGGCCATCCATTTTAATTCCACTTCCCATTCAGATATGTATATCCATGGCTTCCTCTACTGTCACAATGAAGCCACACTCAAGTTGGTGGAACAAGACCTTAACATTCCGTTTGGGTAGCCTCCAACCTGAAGGCATGAACATCAATTTCTTGAACTTCCAGTAATGGCCCCCCTCTCCTTCACCATTCTCCTTCCCCTTTTCCCTCTCTCACCTTATCTCCTTGCTGTCCATCGCCTCCTTCTGGTGCTCCTTCCCCCTTTTCTCTCCTCCAAGGCCTTCTGTTCTCTCCTATCAGATTCCCCCTTCTCCAGCCCTGTATCTCTTTCACCAATCAACTTCCCAGCTCTTTACTTCACCCCTCCCCTCTCCTGGTTTCACCTGTCACCTTGTCTATCTTCTCTCTCCCCTCACCCCACATTTTAACTCTACCCCTCATCTTTTTTTGTCCAGTCCTGTTGAAGGGTCTTGGCCTGAAATGTCAATTGTACTCCATAGATCCATAGATGCTGCCTAGCCTGCTGAGTTCCTCTCGCGTTTTGTGTGTGTTACTCTCCATGGTACATCTGTAGAAGTTTGAATGTTTTAGATGACAAACCAAATCTCCTTAAACTCCTAATGAAATATAGCCGCTGTCTTGCCTTCTTTACAGCTACATTGATATGCTGGGACCAGGTCAGATCCTCAGAGATCTTGACACTTAGGAACTTAAAATTGCTCACTCATGTACACATATACTGTATTATACATACATATAGACACACACATATATCTCAATAATTCCCTATAGCAATGTACTGCTGCCACAAAACAATATATTTCATGACATGCTCCAGATTTCTGTTTGTTTATTTCCACAGATCTGCCTCATCTGCTGAGTTCCTCCAACATTTTGCGTGGATTGCTCTGGATTTCCAGCATCTGCAGAAACTTTTGTTTATGATTTGCAAAGTTGTTCCATGCATGGAATGGGGGGGGGGGGTCACTACCCTCACTTGGTCTCACCCATCACTTGCCAGCTTGGACTCCTATCATTCCCACCTAATCTGGGCATCTTCCCCTTTTCCTTCCAATCCTGAAGAAGGGTCTCGGCCCAGAATATCATTCCCATAGATGCTGCCTGACCTACTGAATTCCTCCAGCATTTTGTGAGTTGCTCCAAATTTCCAGCATCTGCGCAATCTACAGTTTATAATATGCTGCATTTGGTAGCAGCGATGCGCTATTAAATTCACAGAATGCGCGAAATGCAGAAAAAAACTGCACCTGAGTCCATGGTCACAGGTGAGCCACTTGCACCTGTCTCACAGATGCGCGCCCACGCGCTCAGGCCCCGCCCACTCACCCTTCCAAGTCGCGCGCGTTCCCGCGACCGCGCTACCCACCGCGCATGCGCAGCGGGCCTGGCGCCGGACCCCCGCCCCGCCGCTCGCTTACCCGATCCTCCTTTCAAAGCGGCTGCCGGAGCCGCGCCTCCATTGGGCACGGCTGTCTCGCTCTCTCGCTACCGGTGTCGAACCGGAGGAAGCAACACGACTCTACCGCCCCTCGGTCAACGAAGTAAACACCGAAGTTCGGTTTAGGAATGAGGCGGGCCGCTCGGCCGAGCAGACAACCGACTAGACTCTACCATCCAACATGGCGCCCGGCTCTCCGCCAGTCTCTCTCCTCACCGGAAGTCAAGTCGGCCGCGCGGAACGCGGATTGACGATCGCTACACCCAATCGGCGCAATACGCCTCGAGGGGGCGGGACCATTCTCTGGGCATGTTATTTGCATACCTCCTCGCATCTTTAAAGGGGCAGTGCACAACTGTGCACTGCTTGATGCAAATTCTGATTAAATATTGCAATCGAAAAAAAGTGAACTAAAATAAAAATGCTGAAAACAGAAAGCATTTTTGCCAAGAAAAAGTTAAAATTTGGGGTCTGAATATAGAGTTCATCTCAACAAATTAAAGTTTACAAAAAGTCAGAAGTCACATAAAACTGATAAAGAAACTTTTAAAAAACGAAATATATTCCAAATATTTGAAGAACTCAACAAGCCAGACAACATCCACGTAAGGAGATGCTGATGATATGAAAACAGCGGGTGCTGTGGACCGTCAGACATTACAGAGCAGAATTAGGCCATCTCCACTGCATCATTATGGTTGATTTATTGTCCCTTTTAACCCCAGTCTCCTGCCTTCTCCCTGTAACCTTACCAACCAAGAATCTATCTACCTCTGCTTTAAATATACTTAATGACACAGCTGCATTGGCAATGAATTCCACAGATTCACCACCCTCTGACTGAAGAAATTCCTCCTCATCAAAGTTCTAAATGGACATCCCCCTATTCTGACGTTGTACTCTCTGGTCACAGATTCCCCTCTATAGAAAAATCCTCTCTACATCCACTCTATCTAGACCTTTCAATATTCAATAGGTTTCAATGAGATCTACCTCATTCTTCAAAACTCCAGTGAGTAAGGCTCAAGCAGAGCCATCAAGCACTCCCCATATGATAAGCCTTTTATTCCCGGAATCATTCTTATGAATCTCTTATAGATTGTCTACAATGGGGGTTGCCAACCTGGAGACCATGGACCCCCCCCCCCAGTTAATGGTAGCTGACCATGGCATAAAAAAGGTTGGGAACCCCAGTATAGAAGGTTATAAAAATTACTAGATCTTAAACAGCTGTGTATGTGGGCTAAGGGTTGGAAAATGGTTTTCAATCCAAGTAAATGTGAGGTTTCACATTTTGAGAGATCATACCAGGGTAGGAATTATACAGTGAATGTCAGGGCCCTGGGGAGAGTTATAATTATTATTATTATTATTATTAGTAGTAGTACTTTATTGATCCTGAGTGGGAAGTTATTTCATTACAGCAACAACATTTAAAAACATGCTCAGTTATAATAATATTAACTAATAATACAGAATAATGATAGACACAATAATAATTTACCAAAGTGCAATAATGTACAAAATAATAAAACAGTCCATTGTACTATGATGCGTGTTCTCCTGTCACTCAGAGATGAACTGTTATATAACCATATAACAATCACAGCATGGAAACAGGCCATCTTGGCCCTCCTAGTCCGTGCCGAACCCTTAATCTCACCTAGTCCCACCTACCCGCACTCAGCCCATAACCCTCCACTCCTTTCCTGTCCATATACCTATCCAATTTTACCTTAAATGACACAACTGAACTGGCCTCTACTACTTCTACAGGAAGCTCATTCCACACAGCCATCACTCTTTGAGTAAAGAAATACCCCCTCGTGTTTCCCTTAAACTTCTGCCCCCTAACTCTCAAATCATGTCCTCTAGTTTGAATCTCCCCTACTCTCAATGGAAACAGCCTGTTCACGTCAAGTCTATCTATCCCTCTCAAAATTTTAAATTCCTCGATCAAATCCCCCCTCAACCTTCTACGCTCCAATGAATAGAGACCTAACTTGTTCAACCTTTCTCTGTAACTTAATTGCTGAAACCCAGGTAACATCCTAGTAAATCGTCTCTGCACTCTCTCTAATTTATTGATATCTTTCCTATAATTCGGTGACCAGAACGGCACACAATATTCCAAATTTGGCCTTACCAATGCCTGGTACAACTTTAGCATTACATCCCAACTTCTGTATTCAATGCTTTGATTTATAAAGGCCAGCGTTCCAAAAGCCCTCTTCACAGCCCTATCTACATGAGACTCCACTTTCAGGGAACTATGCACAGTTATTCCTAGATCTCTCTGTTCCTCTGCATTCCTCAATGCCCTACCATTTACTCTGTATGTTCTATTTGGATTATTCCTGCCAAAATGTAGAACCTCACACTTTTCAGCATTAAACTCCATCTGCCAACGTTCAGCCCATTCTTCTAACCGGCATAAATCTCCCTGCAAGCTTTGAAAATCCACCTGTTGTATAAGCTTAATGCATTTGATAGGTAAGAATTTCTGTTACGATTCTTGTGACAGCAGAGCTGAATGAGTCTGTTTGAAAGGTGCTCCGCTGCTTATTCAGACGGTCATGGAGAGGACGTGCCTGATTGTCCATAATGGATAACAGTTTGTTTAGTGACCTCCTCTCCACCACTAACTCAACAGAGCCCAGGTTGTAGCCAAGGACGGATCCAGCCTTCTTGATGAGATTATTTAATCTTTTTGCATCACCAGCACCGATGCTGCTCCCCCAACATAAAGCCACAAAGACTGTACTCGCTACAACAGACTGGTAAAAGATCTCCAGCGTCCTGCTGCACACATTGAAGGATCTCAGCTTCCTTAGAAAATAAAGTCTGCTCATCCCCTTCTTGTAAACAGCCTTGGTGTTGGTTTTCTGGTCAAGTCTGTTGTCGAGGTGAACACCCAAGTACATGTACTCCTCTACCACCGCAGCCTCTTCCCCCAGAATGTATCTGGGACTTGTCCTCACCTGTTTTTGGCCACATTCAGGAACGGGTGATTCACACTATTCCACCACTCCACTGTACTCCGAATCCTGTCTATCTCTGATACACCCATCCACCGCAGAGTTATTAGAGAACTTCTGCAAGTGACGAGACTCAGATTTGTACTAAAAGTCTGAGGTGTATGGTGTGAACAGAGACAGGACAGTCCCTTGTGGGGCTCCAGTGACACTCACCACCACCTCAGGCAGAGAACCAGCCAGCAGTACAAACTGGGGTCTGTCTGAAAGGTAGTCACTAATCCAGGAGGTAGTGGATCTGTCTACGCCCATCCCTTGCAGCTTCTCACTCAGAAGAAGTGGCTGCATTGTACTGAAGGCACTAGAGAAATCAAAAAATGTGATTCTCACAATGCCACCAGCATCAAAAGTTATCGCAGTTACTTGGAAATCTGATTTATATTTAACTATGGATCATTGGAATAATGAAATATATAGTTGTATTCCACTTGAAAAAATTACATACAATCTAAGAAATGAATATGAGATATTTTTGAAAATTTGGCTCCCATACCTACAAAAGATAGGATTAAATACATAGGTCCTTTGAAGATAAAATTATAAAGTAATTTGGGAAAGTAAAAATAAAAACTAAAATTATTTTGAACTCCATGGAGCATGTGGGGATCCTCCGATATCCAGGCAATCTTTCTCTTCTTTCTTTCGTTTTTTTCTTTCTTTAGACAAAGGTTAAGGGGAGGGTTAATATTATTTTTTTCTCTCTCTTACTATTTTATCATTACATTTATTCTTTGTAATTTTCTAAAAATTTAATTAAAAAAAAAATGCCACCAGCATCATCCAGGTAGGAGTGAGCTCTCTGCAACAGGTAGACAATGGCATCGTCCACTCCCAGTTGGTAGGCAAACTGTAGCAGGTCCAATGAAGATCTCACCTGCAGCCCAAGGTAAGTCAGGACCAGCCTCTACAGTACCTTCATTACATGACATGTGAGGGCAATTGGTCTGTAGTCATTAAGTTCAGATGAAGTCGCCTTCTTCAGTACAGGAGCCAAGTCTTCCATAGCACTGGTATCTTTCCCTGACAGACTCAGTAAAGGTGCTGCAAAATACCAGACAGCTGGCTCGCACAGGCCTTCAGTACCTGGGGCTGATACCGTCCGGTCCAGCAGCCTGGCACTGATGTAGTCTCTCCAGCTGTCTCTCACCCTGACCTGCAATCACAGTCAGGCAGGGGACGGTGCCCCATGGAGGCAGAATACTCCGGAGTCGGGGAGTTTGGAACACAAGCGCTCACCAGAGGGGTGGAGGGAGGGTGTGTGGTTTGGGCAAGTGAGGGAAGGGATAGAAGGAGGTCCCACACTGAACCTGTTGGAAAAACAAGTTCAATTCATTGGCCCTATCCAGGCAGCCCTCGATCTTCCTATCCTTAAACGTGAAGCCAGTAATCTGCTTCGTGCCCGACCACATGTCCCTTATGCCTGTACTCCAGCTTCCTCTTGTAGGGTCCTTTGCACTGCCTCCACTTTACCCTCAGTTCACTTGGTACTCTCCTCAGTACTTGTTTATCTCCAGACTTGAAGGCTTTCTTCTTCATATCCAGAAGTTCTTTCAGGTCACTGGTGATCCAGGCCTTGTTGTTGGGGAAGCAGCGTACAGTCCCGGCTGGCAAGAATTTGATATAGTCTGTGATGCAATCAGTCATTTTGTTAATGTCCTCCCTGTGTGGCTCACAGAACACATCCCAGTCAGTCCTCTGAAAGCACTCCTGCAGTGCCTCATTAACATCCTGAGCCCACCTCCTTACAATCGTTGTTGACACAGGCTTACAGAGCAGAGTGTGAAAGATAATTTGTTGAAAGCAGCACCTCAGGTAGATGGGGTGGTGAAGAATGTTTTTGGTCTGCTGGTCTTTGCCATTTACTAAATGTAGGGGCTGGGACAGTTATAGATAACAATGGTGTGGTCTCACTTGGAGTATTGAGATTGTGCAGATGCTGGAAATCCAGAGCAACAAGCACAAAACACTGGAGGAACTCAGCAGGTCAGGCAGCATCTATGCGGGGGGGTGGGGTCAATGTTCTGGGCCAAGATACTTCATTAGGACTCGGACCAAAACAAGTGGATCTTCTTTCTGTTGGGAATAGATGAGACCAGGTGAGGGGGAAGGTGTGTGGGTGGTTGAGAGGGAATGAAGTAAGAAGCTGAGAGGTGATAGGTGGGAGAAATCAGAATAAGGTTTAACATCACCAACATATATTGTGAAATTTGTTAGCTTTGTGGCAGCAGTACAGGACACTGGTCAGAACCATCTGTGCTCAGTTCTGGTCGCCTCACTACAGGAAGGATGTTGAAACCATAGAAAGGGTGCAGAGGAGATTTTCAAGGATATTACCTGGATTGGGGAGTGTATCTTATGGGAATAGGTTGAGTGGATGCGGCCTTTTCTCCTTGGAGCAACGGAGGATGAGAGGTGACCTGACAGAGGTGTATAAGATTATGAGTGGCATTGATCGTGTGGATAGTCAGAGGCTTTTTCTCAGGGCTGAAATGGCTGCCACAAGAGGACACAGGTTTAAGGTGCTGGGGAGTAGGTACAGAGGAGACGTCAGGGGTAAGTTTTTTACTCAGAGAGTGGTGAGTGCTTGGAATGGGCTGTCGGCAACGGAGGTGGAGGCGAATACAATAGAGTCTTTTAAGAGACTTTTAGATAGGTACATGGAGCTTAGAAAAATAGAGGGCTACACGTGGCCAAGTGGTTAAGGCGTTGGTCTAGTGATCTGAAGGTCGAGCCTCAGCTAAGGCAGCGTGTTGTGCCTTGAGCAAGGCACTTAACCATACATTGCTCTGCAACAACACCAGTGCCGAGCTGTATCGGCCCTTGCCCTTCCCTTGGACAACATTGGTGACATGGAGAGGGGAGATTTGCAGCTTGGGTAACTGCCGGTCTCCCATACAACCCTGCCCAGGCCTGCGCCCTGGAATCTTTCTAAGCTGCAAATCCATGGTCTCTCAAGACTAACGGATGCCTATAGGTAAGCCTAGTAACTTCTAAGGTAGGGACATGTTCAGCACAACTTTGTGGGCCGAAGGACCTGTACTGTGCTGTGTTTTCTATGTTTCTATGATAATAGAGGAAAAAAAGCTGTGAATTACAGTATGTGTGTGTATATTATAGATATTATATACACTATATTAAATAGTTAAATAACTAGTGCAAAAACAGAAATAAAAAAGTAGTGTGGTGGTGTTCATGGGTTCAATGTTCATTCAGAAATCAAATGGCAGAAAGGAAGAATTTGTTCCTGAATTATTGAGTGTCTCTCTTCAGGCTCCTGTACCTCCTTCCTGATGGTAGCCAAGAAGAGGGTATGTCCTGGGTGATGGGTGACCTTAATGATGGATGCGGCCTTTTTGAGACATCGCTCCTAGATACAATGTAGGTAAGAGCCCATGATGATTTGACCGAGTTTACAACTTTCTGCAGCTTATTTCCTCCCCCCCCCCCCCCCCAACACCAGACGGTGATCAGCCAGTCGGAATGCTCTCCACGGTACATCTGTAGAAAGTTGAGAATGTCTTTGGTGACTAATGAAATATAGCCACTGAAGAAGGAATCTGACAGGGGAGGACAATTGACCATGGAAGAAGGAAAGGAGGAGGGGCACCAGAGGGAGGTGAGGGACAGGTGAGGAGAGAAGGAGTGAGAGAGGAGCCAGAACGGGGAGGGGGAGGAATTGTACATTTTCAAGCGCCCTGTCATAGGGAAGATGTTATTAACTTAGTGTAAGGAAGATTTATCAGGATGTTGCTAGGACCTTGGAGCCTGAGTTATAAAGAGATGTTATGTAGTCAGAGAGTGGAATGTTGGGAATTAGGGGTGACCCACCTAGGGGTAAATTCCTCAGGGCATGCAGACAAAATTAAAACACGTAGTCTTATTTTGCCAGGGAAGGTTTCTAAAGCAATTGGTTTAAGATATGAGGTGAGTGATTTAAAAGGGACATCAGAGGAAGTTTCTTCACACATAGGTTGGAGTGTATTTGGAAAGCAGCGTCCATCATTAAGGACCCTCACCATCTGGGTCACGTCCTCTTCTCATGGCTACTATCAGGAAGCAGGCACACACTCAACAATTCAGGAACAGCTTCTTACCCTCTGCCATCCAATTTCAGAACAGTTCCCGAACCCATGAACAGTACCTCAGAATTTTGTTCTCTTTTTGCACTATTTTTTACATTTTTCCTGTTGCAGCTTATATTCATTTTTTATGTATCACACTGTTCTGTTGCAAAACAGCAGATTTCATGACTTGTGCTAGTGATTCTGAAGCAATAGCCTAGGTCTTGTTAATGTCGGCTTGCCTTGCCCTGTGGAGTGAGCTCTTCTGACCTGTGTGAGGTGCCAGAGACCGTGGGCTCTGAGCTTCCCAGAACATCTGAATTTGTTGTCTTAGTGACGGTGGTGAATATTGGTGGCTCGGGTTGGGGCGTTGGATGTTGCAGTGTTTGCCGAGCTTGACAGCTTGCAGACACTTGATCACCAGTCAAGGTGACATCCTCAGTGTACAGTTGTTGGTGTTTCTCTCTGGGAGTGCTTGCGTTTACATAGGGCCCCATTCTCTTGCCTCAGTCCTGATTGGCTACTCCTTCAGTTGACCTTTCAATTCTATTGGCTCGCGTCTCTCTGGCTTATAGGGGTTTGTAGCAAACATGTCGAAATAGATGCCATCTTATTGCAGGGTCCTAGCTTTGAGGATGTTATGTCCCAGGGTCCTGCTCTGCTGTGCCGCCATTGTTTTGTTGGAACCCTTCTGGGTAAACCCTGGTGGCCATCTAAACACGGCCCTCGTCTTTCCTCCGCATTTCAGTCCAGCCTTTGCCAGCACTCACCGTGACAGTTCTGTTGTTGCTTGTGTGGTTCTGCTCAGCATTGTGGACGTGCTAAGTTGGCACTGGAATGTGTGGTGACGCCGACGGGCACATCCTGATCTGTGTTGGTTGTTAACGCAAACAACGCATTGAACTGCATGTTTCGATGTAGAGACTCTCTGTTGGTTGGGGTTGACCATGACTATCGCATCCTAGCTGTCATACACAAGCCTGGGCAGTACAGTTGTTGCCCATGGAGCAAGCACCTGCTCTCCACACAGCTGATGAGTCCAAAGGAACGGCAGAGACTGATACAGCAAATTAATTTAAAAGGAATGGGATACTGGCTCAGCTGTTTCAGTCTTTCTACAAAATGAGATAGAATGACATTTCAAAGATACTAAACTGAAGCCTGCAGATATCCAAGTAAAGACATATACTGGAGAAAAGATCACTCCTGTGGAATTGGCATTCGTACCAATGAAATACAACAACCAACAAACCACATTGGCCTTGTACGTGGTAAAAACAGGAGAGCCAGCATCGTAGGGACATGAGTGACTGAGACTTGTTTGGAGGTACATCCCCTGTAATAGAATTAACTAAAAACAAAGTACAAAAGGCACTGGATGATGCCACATGCCTCCATGCTGTACGTTATGAACCATTGCCCAACAGAGAGTAAACATTTGCTGGTGCCAATCCCCGTGCCTTGGCTTGGAAAGTATTTTGGACCAAGGAGGGACCATGCTGTACAAAAGCAGTGGTCTAACTACAAATGTTTTCGTAGGTGACATATCTGAGGAAGTCTGATATGTTGATCACAGTGGATTTAATTTGGTTTTTTTTGACACTGATTAACAGAAAAAGACTCTTTTGTGTCAAAGTGAAAACAGATCTCTACCTGAAAAGCTCCAGGAAGACTATTGTTTACAGCTGCATTTTAAATTCAATCTACATTCCATGTTCAGGTCTGAAGACTGGCTGCTGTTGAAACCAGCATTTGCTACATACCCTCATGCCAGAACCCTCCTAACAGGAGCCGTGGATCTATTTTTTGTCCGTCTGTATTTGGTGTTTCCTGTTTGAGTTACGGTAAGTTGTCACGTGGGTTTGGGCATGATAGAAGTAAATGGGTTTTCATCCACTGTGCCATTAACTTAAGTTAGAGACACGGAGCAGGGGATGAATATGTTTTGTTGGTCACTAACTTTGCTTATCACACTAATTCCACTAGTTTCATTAGTTTTTAAATCTCTGTATAAGACAATTTGTCTTTGCTGGCTTCGTAATAAAGGATCAAACATACTTCTATTGGCTTGGAACTGTCATTTGGAAGTGTGTCACACGGTGTTAATTCCCTCACTCAGTCTCCCAGCGGTTTTGGTTTGCTTTTCAAGTAGCTGCTTAAACCATCTTCCAGTAAGATGGCAACATATTCAGGTGCAGCAGCCTTTCAGGGTCTAACCAGTGTGATTGTTCAGCCTTTACGTCTGTTTCATGATCACATCACTGGTTAGTGACACAGCGGGGAGACGACTTAGGACTGCAATCAACTCGGCTGCACTTGTATGAGATGAGGAACTGCTGTGTGCTTGTCCGTGTGGAAATGTTGCTCCAGGACAAAGTCCATGCACCACTGATCTACAGGCCCTGCCGCTCAGGCTCTTGGGCTAATATTGATGCCCATCGACTTCAATACATTAGGTGTAGAGAGGATGTTTCCTATGGAGGGAGTCTAAGACCAGAGGCCATAGCCTCAGAGTAGAGGGGTGTCCAAGTGGAACAGAGAGGAGGAGGAATTCCTTTAGCCAGAGAGTGGGTGAAATCCTTACCACAGGCAGCTGTGGAGGTCAAGTCATTGGGTCTATTTGAGGAAGAGGTTGATAGATTCTTTATTAGTCAGGGTATGAAGGGTTATGGGGAGAAGGCAAGAGATTGGGGCTGAGAGGTAAACAGTGGAGCAGACTCAATGGGCCAATTCTCCTAAATCTTATATTACTTTATAATATTTTAAAATCTGTTTTTCAGCTGTTATATGTGCCGTGTGGTTCCGAGTTTTGCACCTTAACCCCAGAATACCTTGCTGGTATTCATGTGTGGCTCAATGACAATAAAACTTGAACTTTAAACAGACAGAGAACATCAGGTTTAAAAATAGTAGAACAATTTATTTTGTGTAAATTTCTTTTTATTTTAAATACCAACATTTCATTTTAAATGCCGCACAGCGACAAATCTGAATTTCAGGTACAAGAGAGCACCGACCGCATTAGGTCTCTGATCGTTTGCTCTAGCCTGATAGGGAAGATGCATCAGCATCAGGGAGAGCCCAAACCAAACGAGAGATGTCCATTAACCCACCTGTTCACAGCTTGTTACCTACAAATCAAAGCAAGTGAGCTTCAGCAGAAATGGGGGCAAGTACTCAAAGGGATAATTACAAAGGCCAGATTCAGGGAACGGAGCTAATGATCATAGACCGAGTGGGCAGCCAGAGACCCCCAACACCATCTTCCAGGGTGAAAATAGCTAATACGAGGGAGCATAATTTTAAAGTAATTGTTGGAAAGTACAGGAGAGATGTCAGAGGCAAGTTTTTTTTAAAAGCATGTGACAAGTTGAGTGGTTAAAACCAGGGAAACTATAGAAGGTAAAAATTTAAGGCATACTACAGGTTTCATGGCAGGATACTTAAGTGTGGAGGAACAGAAGGAACTAGGTGGGTGTGGGGTGGGGTCCATGTCCATATGACCCCTAAAGTTGCTGCACAAGGTGATAGGGTGTTTAAGACAGCATATGGTGTGTTAGCCTTCAATTCTCAGGGAATTGAGTTCAAGATCCGCGAGGTAAAGTTGCATCAATATAAAACCCTGGTTAGACCATACTTGGAATATTGTGTTCAGTTCCGATCACCTCATTATAGGAAAGATGTGGAAGCTTTAGAGAGGGTGCAGAGGAGATTCACCAGGATGCTGCCTGGATTAGAGAGGGTACAGAGGAGATTCACCAGGATGCTGCCTGGATTAGAGAGGGTGCAGAGGAGATTCACCAGGATGCTGCCTGGATTAGAGAGGGTGCAGAGGAGATTCACCAGGATGCTGCCTGGATTAGAGAGGGTGCAGAGGAGATTCACCAGGATGCTGCCTGGATTAGAGAGGGTGCAGAGGAGATTCACCAGGATGCTGCCTGGATTAGAGAGGGTGCAGAGGAGAATTACCAGGATGCTGCCTGGATTAGAGAGCTCATCTTATGAGGGTAAGTTAAGTGAGCTAGCATTTTCACTTTGGAGTGGAGGAGGATGACAGGCGACTTGATAGAGGTCGACAAGATGATTGGAGGCCTAGATCAAGTGGACAGCCAGAAGTATTTTCCTCAGGGTGGAAATGTCTAATGCAAGAGGGCAGAATTTCAAGCTCTTTGGAATTAAGTATGGTGGTGGGGTGGGGTGGAATGTCAGATGTAGTTTTTCTTAAAAACAGTGTGGTAAGTTGAGTGGTTGGAGCCCAAAAACAAAGGTGAAATGATCCACTTTGAAGGCAAGGTACAGGGTTGACAACAGGATTCTTAGCAGCGTGGAGGGACAGAGACCCATCACGTCCACAGATACCTCAAAGCGGCCACGCAAGCTGATGGGGTTGTTAAGGTGGTGTACGGTGCATTGGCCTTGATTATTGGGGTAATGTTGCAGCTCTATAAAACCTTGGTAGACCAAAGTGTGGTCTTTGTTCCAGCCAGGGGTTTATAGATCTGCAAAATTCATCTGATTGATTGTTTTCAACCATTGATCAAATCTAAATGAAACGCTGTTGCAAAGAGCAGCATCCAACAGACACACCCACCACCCAGGCCATGCTCTCTTTTCACTGCTGTCATCAGACAGAAGGTACAGGAGCCTCAGGACTCGTACCACCAGGTCCAAGAACAGTTACATCCCCTCAACCATCAGGTTCTTGAACAAAAGGGGATAACTAGACTCACTTGCCCACCCACTGAGATGTTCCCACAACCAATTATCTCACTTTAAGGACTCTCGTGTTCTTGTTATTTATATTTGCATTTGCTGAGTATACCCACAGGAAAATGAACCTCAGGTTTGTATATGGTGACACACATGTACTCTGATAATAAATATACTCTGAACTTGTGTTCGGCCTGGGCACCCCATTGTAGGGTAGCTGTGGAAGCTTTAGAGAAGGTGCAGAGGAGATTTACCAGGATGCTGAGGAAATCGTGCCGACGTAGGGGAGGGGGGTATAGATGTCAGAGATAGTTTTTAAAAACAAGTAAACACAGAATGTGAATGCATGGAACGCCCTGCCAGGGGTGGTGGTAGAAGCAGATACATTAGAGACTCTCAGATAGGCACATGGATGATAGAAAAATGGAGGGCTGCATGGGAAGGAAGGGTTACATTGATTTTGGAATAGGACTAAAGAGTCAGAACATCATGGACCCAAATGCCTAAACCGTTAAATGAAGTGCAGCTAGTACGGAGCCAATGGACTGAATGGTCACCGTCCTTTCCACACATCTTCGGTGCTGCATGGACTTAAGAGTCAGCAATACCTCTAATGCGCAGATCCCTTGCTTAATGGTACTGGTCCATGGCATTAAAAAGGTTGAGAACCCCAGCTCTAACATCTTTCCTTTTTTAAAATCTCCAGCATATCTATAATCAAAAGAGAAAAACACAGACACCCCAGGAGTCTTAAATGAAAATCTTTAAAACCACTGATGGGCTCAGACTGCATGGCGCTCCTCCTCACTGCGGGATCAGCAGGAGCTAGTGCCCACCAGCGACGGCCCATTTCCTTCACTGGCAGATGCCAGCAGAGGCATGGCGATGGTGGGTGAGGAGAACCACAGAACTTCTCAGTCAGATTGAGACACGTCACTGCCATCGTCCGGCTCGTTTGTCTTCTGAAAGCACAAGGGCAGATGGAGGTAAGAACGTGGCACAGACAGAGGCAATGATTAATGACAAGAAATGTACAGAAAAGGGATTCTATAGATGCTGGGAAGATTAAAGATCAGTTTTATTTGTCACAAATACATCAAAACATAGTGAAATGTGTCGTTTTGTGTCAACAACCACAGTCTGTAGATGTGCCAGGGGCGGCCCGCAATTGTTGCCATGTTTCTGGTGCCAACATAGCATGCATACAATTGACTAACTAACCCATATAATCTACTGGCAGACGGTGGGGGAGATCCAGGGCCTCGGTCATAACAAGGACTAGGCCTCAGGCCATGGTGTCACCTGTTTACATCCCTTGTGGAGAGGGGAGGAGTCGGTGCACTCCACCAGAGGTGGCGCGGTGTGGCATCCAAGCTGGTACTCTCCAGATTGTCTGCCTGGTCACATAACCAGGACTTGTGATGTGCACCATCCACTCACATGACCATCCACCACCTGCTCCCATGGCTTCACCTGACCCAGATTTGGGGGGGGGGGGGGGGGCTACACCTTGCCCGAGGGTAGAAGCACTTTACACCTCCTTTGGTAGAGATGTACCTCCACCCTGACAACCAAGAGAGTTCACTGGTCATTGTAAATTGTTCTGTGATTAAGCTAGGGTTCAATCAGGAGTTGCTGGGCGATGCAGCTCGAAGGGCAGGAACAGCCTGTTCCACACTATCACTAAGTAAATAAAACACCATGGCCAAAGACCTGGAGCCTGTGCTGTATTGCCCTATGGAGGATTTACAAGGATGCTGCCAGGACTCGAGGGACTGGGTCAGGGGAAGAGGCTGGCAGGTTAGAGCGTAGGAGATTGAGGGGTGACCTTATGGAGGTGTATACCACCATGAGGGCTACTGACAGGATGACACAGTGCCCCCCTGCGAGTCACTTACGCAGTGCCCCATTATCACCAAAGAAATCCATTCCACCTGCTGAAATTTCCAAGGCTCAAAATGTTTCTACTTACACATAAAAAAATACATTTTATTTTTGAGATACAGCGCGGATTAGGACATTCCAGCCCTTCGAGCCACACTGCCCAGCAACCCCTTTGATCCAATCCTAGCCCAACCACAGGACAAGTTACAATGACCAGACAACTTAGCAACTGGTACGTCTTTGGACTGTGGGAGGAAGCCAGAGCACATGGAGGCCACAGGGAGAACGTGCAAACTCCTCACAGACAGCGGTGGGAATTGAACCCGGGTCACCTGCACTGTAAAGTGTTGTGCCTACCACTATGCCACCATGCTGCCCAAATAGGTCGGACTGTTCCTGAATTTGGATGACCGCGGCACAGCGGTAAGGTTATTAGGGCTCATGGCGTCAGAACCCGGTGTTCAGTCCCAGCGTCCTCTGTAAGAAGTTTCTACGTCCTCCCTGTGAATGCGGGGGTTTCCTCCCACAGTCCAAAGACGTAACAGTTAGGTTAATTGGTCATCGTAAACTGCCCTGTGATTTGGCTGCGGTTTAAATCAGTGTTGCTGCCGGTGCCACCCAAAGAGCCCGTTCTGCACTGTACCTCAGTTAGTGGTAGGGGTCTGTGGCATATAAAAGGCTGGAACCCCTGCTCTAAGTAAATAAAGAAAGAAGATGGCCAAAGGTTGTAAAATCTGAAACTCCCTCTGGCTGAAATTTGACCAAATTCTTAAAGGCTGTGGCAGAAGTGGGTTGAAACAAATGGCAAACACTGGAGATTCTGCAGATGCTGGAAATCCAGAGCAACTCACACACACAGAAGTGAATAAACAGTTGACGTTTTGGGGGGGGGGGGGGGGGGCAAGATCTTTCCTCTTGGAAAGTTTATATTGTCAATAAGTGTTGCTGGTGAAGTCAATCAGGCAAGAAAGACACTAATTCAGACATAATAAAACAAGGTTACTAAAAACCGATAACTATAGAGCCGTCACCACACCTCATTACTACACCCCCAGGGTGAAAGGCGGATGGTCATTATTACCTTTGAATGATTCTCGTTTAGCTGAACTCCCGAGGCTGTGGCAGTGAAGTCGTGGATCGGAAGGGTGCTAAGCCAATTCGCCATTGACTGCTCTTTGATCTCGGTGTTAATAATGGTTGGGTAGATGTGATCCTCCTTGAACGCCATAATTTGTTCTTCTACTCCGGACCACTCCAGAGCCTCATGGACTCCGTCATTACCGAAGCGATTGTTGTACTTCTCGAAGTGGACAGTGTCCAACACAAGCCCGAGCCCAGGGACTTTGGGCACGTCAACTTTCTCCTCGCCCCAGCTCTGGTCCATGATGGACTCTGGAGCGTAGCCTCGCACAATGGCGATGACCAATCCAATCATCTTCCTAATCTGGTGCATCATGAAGCTCTGACCCTTGACCTTCAGGACAGCAAACTCCACGCCCCGCCTCACGAAAGGGTCCTCGCAGAACATTTCCATGATGTACCGTTTGGCGCTGGGGTCTTTCGGACCCTTCCCAGACGTGAAGTTGTGGAAGTTGTGGGTCCCTCGGTAGCAGCCCAACAGCTTGTTGACGAGGCCGAGGGCTTCGCTGTTCAGGCGGAAGTCCTCGATCGGCTGACCATCGTCCTTGTGGGCAAATGCAAAAGTGGGCAGCATGTAGAAGTAGGTCCTGGCATCGCAGGTGTTCTTCGAGTTGAACCTGCCAGTGACCCTCTTGAGCCCTGAAGGGGAGAGAGCAATAAACCATGATAGTCAATCCCAGAGATAGGACATGCTGCTGGGACTTTACACTCAAGAGGTGGGGCCCTACGTTGGACGGAGATGACCTTGGATGGCATACGCAAGCTAGGTCTGCAATCCAGGGCAGTACGATACGGAGAGCAAGCTGTGCCCATATAACAGGCTCTCCCTCTCCACGCAGCTGATGAATCCAAAGGAACGGCACCAGCGGCATCGCAGGAGTTGCCGGACTGCATTGAACTCAACGTAGGACTGCCTCAGGACTCCAGCTCCAGATTTTTCCCTCGGGGTTTACTCCCGAGGCCTTCCCCAAGACTGGGTATAGCTGCAAGGCAGCACAGGTTTGAGATCAGTTTTCCTTCTCTGAGATGAGCTGCCCACAGTGACTAGTTTTAAGGTGCCAGTAACCTGCCTTTACCTTTCTCCTGTCAGTAGAAATGGTTCCATCGAGCATAGTAGCTAAGCCACATGTGAAGGTCAAGAGCTAGACTTGGTTCTCAGAGGTTGTTTGAAATGCACGTTATCAGGAGCTTATCCCCATTACCACCCCCAGCTCTAACAACCAGGCATCTCCTAATCTCACTTCAATCCTAACCAACATAGGAACAGGAAAATCATAAGACACAGGAGCAGAATTAGGCCATTCAGCCCATCAAGGTCTGCTCCACAATTCCATCGTGGCTGATACATTTCCCTCTCAGCCCCAATCTACTGTCCTCTCCCTGTGACTTCAGACACCCTGACTAATCAGAAACCTATCACCCTCTGCTTTAACTATACTCAATAACTCGGCCTCCACAGCTGCCTATGGCAACGACCTCCACAGATTCACCATCCTCTGGCCGTATGGGAAATCTCCACTCCACAGCCACTGTCCAGGCTTTTTCCCCCTCTTGCCCCTCTATCATCCATCCACCCACCCCCAGAGGAACAAGGAATCCCGACACCACCCGCAGTATCGAGAAAAGGCACACCTAATATTTTAATGCCAGGCGGCAGGTTTGCGTTGATCTTCTCCACGAGGTTATCAATGAGCCAGAGCTTCAGGGAGACGATCTGACCCGCAGCAGAAACACCCTGGGACAGAAAAAAAGCAAAGCTCTAAACAAAATTGGAGGTTCGCCTGTAGACCTAATTTCAGGAAAGACAGAGTCCAGCGATGGCTTAACTGTCTCCAGCCCCCCGCCCCCGTGGAGATTTCTAAAGGCCGCCCCCCCCCCACCCCCTTTGCTCATTAGCTTACCGAGACTTTATTTCAATAGGAGTTTGAGGCCAATTGGTATGTCTCCAAGGACACAAATTTCTCACTGTTCTACTGCACTGAGGCTGTGGGCTCTGTGTCTGAGGACACACTTTCGTTCTAAATGCTATTTGCTTACTTTAATTGCATGATTTCTCTCTCCACGTTGGGTGTTTGGCAGTCTTCTTACTGGTCTCTTCTGGGTTCCTCGTTTTATGGCTGCCCGCAAGGAGACCAATCCCAAGGTTGTATACTTTAATAATAACTACTTTGAACTGCTTGGAGTAACGCACAGGAAAATGCATCAAGCAGAAACTACTTATGGTACCTTGTCGGTCCTTGCACACCTCTGGAAGGACATCTTCCTCATATCATTGCCGTGGTTCTCTGGAATACACCCAGCTTTTACCAGTGCCTTCACCAGCTCGTCCTCAATGGTCTTAAACTGAGCCGATCCAACATTCCTCTGTAGTAAAAGCATTCCAAAAACATGCACCTGTTAATGCGTCAGAACAGCAAATCCCATGCCCCACACAGAACAAACAAACAGCGCTGAACCAGCTCGGAGTCCCGATGATGGGTCTCCGTCGTCCACCACCCCAGTAATTTGTGTGTCAGCCCCTGGCCTACCTGAGATACCAAAGAGCTGGGTTCTGGACTGTACTTTCAATGCACCCTGGGTCAAGGAATCTTTGGGGGCTTGCATGGTGGGGGAGTTGGTGCTTCTGCCAGCTTAAGTGAGAGGGAGGGTTGATGCTTCTTGTAAGAAGGGAGGGGGTGAGGGGCTTTGATCGTTCATTCTATGTGTTTCTCATTTTGCGTCGGGGGTGTTTTGCCAATTGCTTGCTTGGGGGTGGTGAGGGGGGCGCCTGATGCCTTCTGCTGGAACGAGTTGGGGGGGCGGAAGAGGAGAGGGCTGATACTTTGCTGCTGCTTGTGTGTTGGGGGGGGCTTTGGGGACACATTTGTCATTCCTGTTTTTTGAGGGGTTTTTTAAAAGCTGTTTTGTGGATGCCTGTGAAGTGCAATGATTTCAGGTTGTACACTGTATATATTCTCTGACATTAAATTGTACGCCCTCTAATCCAGGCAAATCTCTTCTGCACCTCGTCCAGCTTGGTATTGCTGTTCCTTTTTCTGCTTTATGCCGCATCAGCCGGCATTTCTACAGTTTCTTTAGCAGTTGGCTGGTTTGTTGTTGTTGTTGTTGGGTTTTTTTTTAAAACACAGCCGAGTTGCTAGCCCAACACTCAACCCAGCATGGATTCGAACCCGGGACCACTTGCCTCAAAGTCCGGTGTGGACGCCGGCTAGCTTGACATTGTCTGGGTGTCTGACCAGCAACTTGTGTAACTGCAACATAATGCCCTTACTCCTGAACTGGCCTGACTGAAGACTAGCATGCTAAACACCTTCTTCACCACCCTGCCCACTTTCTGATTCTCATACAGGCAAAATGTCCGACTTACTCAGCGGGTCCAGATTGAAGAGCAGTCCGTGCCTCAGCAACAGCACGCCGGAGGAACTCATCAGGCCGGGCAGCATCCGCGAAATCAAGCAGTCAACATTTCGGGCCGAGACCCTTCGTCAGGACAGCTGCCCGACCTGCTGAGTTCCTCCAGTGTGTTGTTGCTTTGACCCCAGCATCTACAGCACACTTTGTGTTCAGGCCTACGACTCTGCATTCAACTAAAACTGGGACAAGGGAACGTATCACTCCCATCCTAACTCCTCTGCATCAACCTCCTGTTGATCTTAAAGTTGCATCACTTGTTTTCAAACTCTCAATGGTCTGGGAGCGGAGTAACTCACTGAACTGTTTTCATTTTATAATCCTTCTTGAGCTCTCAGCTCATCTGCCAGCCTCTTAAATTTAAACAACTGTGTAGTGGTAGTTATTCCTATGCTAGCCACTCCCACATGGGAGGAGTTCACGTACTGTACGAGCAGGGTCGTCAATAAAGTTGAGATGGCGCCCTGGCATGCTCTGCACTCTCCCTCAAGATCAAACAAATCTTCCTCAAAAAGATAATTTAGAAAAGCTGACCTGGCAATTATGTCCCTGAACTGTGGAATTCAATACTCAAAAGACAAGGGATACAGATTCAGTTGACTCATAACCTATTTATTTAACCTTGCTTTTATCTAACATCCTTTTGTCTTTCATCTCCATGTTGGCACTCTATCCCACCGTAAAGCACCTCCAACTACATCATCCGTATGGAAAGTGTTCCATAAATAAATTTATTATTTAGGATGGTGGTGAAAATCGGTAGCCCGGGTTGAAACATGAGCCAAGTGAACTGATTTAAAATCCTCTCACTTGTTTTTGAAGCTCTCAATGGTCCAGGGCCGGAGTACATCACAGAATCACTTTCACTTTGTAGTCCTACTCGAGCGCTCGTGTTTTCCTCTGCTCTCTGAAATGTACCCCCCCAGGAGGGCCACAATGTACCTTCATCACAGGGTTTGTCAGCCTCAATGATGCAGAGAGCTACATTGGCTGGAGTCAGGGCTTTACGCTTTGGCTCTTGTTAGGGTCACCCATGCCAAACAGGTCAAAGGGTAGAGGCCAGACTAAGAGTGGGCCTCCAGGTTCGGGGGTTCAGCTCTGCCTGATAAAATAAGTGTTATGGAAACAACAATGAAGAATCCTTTGACATCCAAGTGCGACGGTATTCCTGGGTGTCCACCCCGGACTCACCTGACTGACAGCAGTGAAAACCGAGGGGAAGCTACTGGCACGATGAAGGAAGCCCTGAACACTGCCAGAGATGGAGGATCTTCATTGCTGCCATTAATGCCAGCAGTGTAACGGGCAGTAAGCAGGTCTCTTAAATTTAAACAATCTCCCTCAAAAGTATATTGGCAGGTCAGGAATGCCGAATTAGTTGACACTTCTAAGCACCAGTTCAAACCCGTTTACTTCACCTTGCTCTCAACTTTGTTTCATCTTTTCTTTACATATTTGCATTTTATCCTACTGCAAAGCATATTCCTATATCTTATAGTCTTATATCCAAGACACAGGTTGATAGATTCTTGATTAGTCAGGGCATGAGGGGATATGGTGAGAAGGCAGGAGATTGGGGCTGAGGGGGAAATGGATCAGCCATGATGAAATGGCAGAACAGCCTCGGTTAGCTAAATGGCCCAATTCTGCTCCTATATCCTATGGTCATTGTCCATATGAGAAGTGCTCTATAAATAAATTATCAGTTAACCTTCCTGAAAAACTGTCAGATGCTGGAGATTTTGAACAGGGTAACAGCAAAAGTAACACACATAAAATGCTGAAGGAACTCAGGAGGTCAGGCTGGTCATTTCTATAGAAATTAATAAACAGTCAACGTTTCAGGGAGGGGGTTAATTTGTTCACCGAGGGTGAAAGTAATATTTTGCTATAAGGTTGTGGGGGGGAGGGGGGGTACCCAGAAACATGAGCAGGGTCTGTGGAAAGGTGGATCCGTGGGGAGCGGATTGATAATACAAATCAGAACCTATACTGGATCTTAGCCCGGGATATTTGCAGTGGAAAGGTCTTCCTTGGCCCTGGCCGGACTCGCCTGCATGCCGTGGTAGCCTTTCCCGGAGTAGGCCAGCAGCAGCACCACTTTCCTCTTCGGGCACTTCCTGTCTTGCTCGCCCGCCGGCTCCTTCAGCCGCTTAGCCACCGGAGACTCGGGGCCGGCCTCCCTCTGCCGCTTGCCGCCGTGGTCCTGAGCCGGCGGCTCCAGGCCTCGCTCCTCGCCGGCCATGCTTCCACGGCACCCGGCAGCGCCGCTCACGGGGCCGGGGGCCCGAAGGGCACGGCAAACACGGGGCCGACCCGCCAGCCTGCTCGGGGCGAGCACAGAGGCTGCTACCGCGCCCAGGAGCCGCAGCGCCAGATCCGGATCCGGATCCGGATTCCCCTCGCCTCGCCTCCGGGTCGGCGGCAGCGAACAGACACACCGGCCCGATCCGTGAATGAGTAGCGGGCGCGCCCGCCAATCAGCAGCGGGAACACTGGCCCCGCCCATTCCCCTGCCGACCAATCCGCGACGCTCCAATGCCCGCCCCTCTGCAGTCCCAACCAATCAGCGATATCTGCTTCGTCCTCAACGCCGCCACTCCATTGATAAATTGTAGTTCGGTCCCGCCCATTGGCCGCAAGTTTGCCTCCAGCGGGTCCTAGTGCGCGTATATTCAAATTTACCCTCTCCGGGTCCTAGTGCCCATGGCATTGCTTTTACCGTGACCTGAGGGGCTCGCTCTGTCCGTGGCTACCCGGGGTAACTCTTGCACCATCATTCGAACACGTAGTGCCCATTGACACCACAGATGGGCTTCATTAGTAATCTCAGGGTTAGATGAGTGGCGCTGGGTTGAAGGACACCAGTGTTGCCAGCAATGGTTCCATTGGGTTACCCTGGTTTCCAGGTTCCAGATGTCGGCCCGTCACAATGGGCCGTTGTCCGGAGGTTGCGGGCCGCTCGCCCCAACATGGCCTACGGCTGAGACTCTCTGTAAGATGCACATCTACCCCCGGCTCTGGATCCTCACATTCCTCCTGCAAGCTGCTTCAGGTACAAGGGTGTTCACAGCGGGGCTCCGGTGGAGAATGGAGACGTTGGGCTGAACGGCCTGTTGCCTCGTAGTCATCCTGTACAATTTCTGCAATGTTAGCTGTGGGATGTTGTTATCATAACCGGGGAGGTAGTGGGGACAAGCTCCCACTACCTATTAAATGCTCCCAATGGCGTGTGTCTCAAACAGCCCCTGACAATCGTTCAGCTCCTGGCCTTCACGTGTGGCTTGGCTACTAAACCCGGCGGAACTATTTCTACTGACAGGATAAGGGGCAAAGGTGGGTTACTGGCACTTGAAAACCAGTCACTTCGCCAGCCGCAGTTGGCAGCTTATCCAGAAGGAAAACTCTGATCTCAAACCTCCGCTGCCTTGCGGTTACACCCACTCATAGGGAAGGCTTCGGGAGAAAACCCAGAGGAAAAATCCGGAGCTGCAGTCCTACATTGAGTTCAACATTAGCTGGCAGCCCCTGGGACACGGCAGGTGCCAAATTTTATCGGTTTCCGCGGTTCCTTTGGGTTTATCAGCCGCGTGGAGAGGGCGAGCTTGCTGTGGGGGTAACAGCTTGCTCCCCGTGTCCGGCTGCCTTGGCTTGTGTATGCATCCTCGGTCGATCTCGGCCAGAGAGAGCTTAAGAGCCAAGAGCTTCAATTCGAACTATAAGACATTTTCGTCTTGCGTTTTGTTCAGCTATAGAGATATAAGTAGTGCAGCTTCTTTGAGATCTGTAGTTTCCACCTGCCTCAATACACTAGTAGCTCTCAGTTTCTCAGCTACGTTGTCTAGCAGCCCTCTGAGGGAGTCCAGCATCATCTTTCATAGTTGGCCAAATAGAACATGGAACAGTACAGGCCCTTTGGCCCACAGTGTCATGCTGAATTTTTAACCTACTCTAAGACCAATCCAAACATCCCCTCCCATATAGTCCTCTATCTTCTTTCATCCATGTGCCTATCTAAAATTTTCTTAACTGTCCCTAATGTATCTGTCTCTACCTCCACCCCTTGCAGAGCGTTCCACACACTCCCATCTGTGTAAAGTAAAATTACCACTGTCATCCCCTCTATACTTTCCTCCCTTCTCCTTAAAATTATGCCCTCTCGTTATTAGCCATTTCCACCCTGGGGAGAAGTCTCTGACGAGCCAGTTGATCTGTGCCTCTTATCATCTTACACACCTCCATCAAGTCACTCCAAAGAGAAATGCTCTCGCTCGCTCAACCTCTCCTCCTGTAACACATGCTCTCCAATCTAGGCAGTATCCTGGTAACTCTCTTCTGCACCCTCTCTAAAGCTTCCTCATCCTTCCGAAAATGTGGCGACCAGAACTGAACACAATCCTCCAAGTGTGGGTCCAACCAGAGCTTTATAGGAAATTAAAGCATGTAACAGGCCCTTAAGTCCATTTAGTCTGTGCTGAACCATTTAAACTGCCTGCTCCCATTAACCTGCACCGGGACCATAGCCCCTCATGCCCCTACCATCCAGGTACCTATCCAAACTTCTCTTAAACATTGAAATTGAACTTGCATGCACCACTTGTGCTGGCAGCTGGTTCCCCACAATCACAGCCCATGAATGAAAAGTTTCCCTTCATGATCCCTATAAACATTTGACCTTTCACCCTTAACCCATGACCTCTGGTTGTAGTACCGTTCTGGTCTCCCCACGATAGTAAGGATGTTGAGGCTTTGGAGAGGGTGCAGAAGAGGATAAACTTGGGTTGTTTTCTCTGGAGTGCCGGGGGCTGAGGGGAGAACATAGAGGTTTATAAGCTGATGAGAGGCATAGACAGAGTGGACAGGGGGTATCTGTTTCCCAGGGTTGAAATGTCTAATACCGGAAGGTGAGAGAGGGTAGGTTCAAGGGGAATGTGAAGGGTAAGTGTTTTACTCAGAGTGGTGGGTGCCTGGTGTGGTGGTAGAGGGAAATCCATTAGAGGCTTTTAAGAGACGTTTGGATGGGCACATGGATGTGAGGGAGATGGAGGGATGTGGACATGGTGTAGGTAGGGGGGATTAGTGTTTGGGTGTTTTTGATTTCCTTATTAGCTGGTTCAGCACAACACTGTGGGCTGAATGGCCTGTTCCTGTGCTGTACTCTTCTATGTTTTATATTCCAGCAATGCTTTCCAGTTATCATCTAATACCTGAACAGATATCCAGAACTTTGTGACCCAATCCAACTCGACCAACCAATCACACTCCGGGCCTGGTCTCTCGTTTATCGACCTCCACAACTCACATTTGCCATCGACCGAGGATTACCAGTCCTGGAGGAAACAGGATCTACATTTTTTTTTCTTTAAAAACACAAAAAGCTGGCAGAACTCAGCAGGCCAGACAGCATCTATGGGGGGAGGTAGTGACGATGTTTCGGGCCGAAACCCCTCATCAGGAGTGAAGTAACATGGGATGGCCGAGGGGGAATAAGAAGTGGGGGGAGGGATGAAGTAGAGAGCTGGGAAGTGATAGGCTGGAGGGAAATGGGCTGGGGGGAAGGTGGAGAATTATGGGAAATAAAAGAGAAAGAAAGGTAGGGCTGGGGGGGGGGAGAGATTATAGTGAGGGGGGAAAAGAGAGAGAAACAGACTAAAATTATAGATAGGGATGGGGTAAGGGGAGGGGCAGGGGTATCAACGGAGGTCTGTGAGTTGAATGTTCATGCTGGGAGGTAGGAGGCTACCTAGGCAGGAGATAAGGTATTGCTCCATCGACCTGCGTGTGGCCTCATCTTGACGGTAGAGGAGGCCATGGACAGACGTTGGAGTGGGAGTGGTCTGTGGAATTGAAGTGTGTGGCCACAGGGAGATCCCGCCACTGCTGGAGGACTGAGCGCCGGTGTTCGGCGAAACGGTCTCCCAGTCTGCGGCGGGTCTCCCCAATGTATAAATGGCCACATCGGGAGCACCGGATACAGTATATCACCCCAGCTGACTCGCAGGTGAAGTGGTGCCTCACCTGAAAGGACTGTCTGGGGCCTGGGATGGTGGTGAGGGAAGAAGTGTGGGGGCAGGTGTAGCACTTCTTCCGTTTGCAGGGATGAGTGCCCGGAGGGAGGTCGGTGGGGAGGGATGGGGGGGGGGGATGAATGGACAAGGGAGTCGCGTAGGGAGCGATCACTGCGGAAAGCTGAGAGTGGGGGGGAAGGGGAAGATGTGGCTGGTGGTGGGATCCCGTAGGAGGTAGCGGAAGTTACGGAGGATTATACGTTGGATCTGTAGGCTGGTAGGGTGATAGGTGAGGACCGGGGGACTCGATCCCTGGTGGGCTGGCGGGGGGATGGGGTGAGGGCAGAGGCGCGTGAAATACGGGAGACGCGATGGAGGGCAGAGTTGATAGTGGATGAAGGGAAGCCCCTTTCTTTAAAAAAAGAAGACTTCTCCTTTGTCCTAGAATGAAAGGCCTCATCCTGAGAGCAGATGCGGCGGAGGCGGAGGAATTGAGAGAAAGGGATGGCATTTTTGCAAGACAGAGGGTGGGAGCAGGAATAGTCCAGGTATCTGTTTTCTTTCTCCAGTCAGTGAGATGCAGCAGGTGTGTGTGATAGTGGTGGGTGAGACGCAGGAGCAGGATTAGGCCTGTTACTGTGCTGTAGTTTTCTATGACTCTAATTAGAATTAGGCCATTCAGCCATCGAGTCTGCTCTGCCATCACATCGTGGCTGATTTATTGCCCCTCTCATCCCCATTCTTCTGCCTTCTCCCCATAACCTATGACCCTCTGACTAATCAAAAACCTATCAACCTCCACTTTAAAGATACCCAAAGACTTGCCCTCCATAACTGTCTGTGGCAATGAATTCCACAGATTCAACTGCCCTCTGGCTGAATGAATTCCTCCTCATCTCTTCCTCTATTCCAGTGGCTCCCTACCAATTTTATGCCATGGACACCTATCATTAACTGAGGGGCTCGTGGATCCCAGGTTGAGAACACCCTTCTCTAATCTGAGGCTGGGCCCTCTGGTCCCAGACTCCCTCACTATAGGAAACATGCTCTCCACATCCACTCTATCTGTGGTCCTAGACTCCCCCACTATAGGAAGCATCCTCTCCACATCCACTCTATCTGTGTCCTCTGGTCCTAGACTCCCACACTATAGGAAACATCCTCTCCACATCCACTCTATCTGTGTCCTCTGGTCCTAGACTCCCCACTACAGGAAACATCCTCTCCACATCCACTCTATCTAGACCTATGGTCCTAGACTCCCCCACTATAGGAAACATCCTCTCCACATCCACTCTATCTGTGTCCTCTGGTCCTAGACTCTCCCACTACAGGAAACATCCTCTCCACATCCACTCTATCTAGACCTATGGTCCTAGACTCCCCCACTATAGGAAACACCCCACCACAGGAAACATCCTCTCCACATCCACTCTATCTGTGTCCTCTGGTCCTAGACTCCCCCACTGTATGAAACATCCTCTCCATATCCACTCTATCTGTGTCCTCTGGTCCTAGACTCCCCCACTACAGGAAACATCCTCTCCACATCCACTCTATCTAGACCTCTGGTCCTAAACTCCCCCACTATAGGAATCATCATCTCCACATCCACTCTATCTGTGTCCTCTGGTCCTAGACTCCCCCACTATAGGAAACATCATCTCCACGTCCACTCTATCTGTGTCCTCTGGTCCTGGACTCCCTCAATATAGGAAGCATCCTCTCCACATCCATTCTATCTGTGTCCTCTGGTCCTAGACTCACCCACTATAGGAAACATCCTCTCCACATCCACTCTATCTGTGTCCTCCGGTCCTAGACTCACCCACTATAGGAAACATCCTCTCCACATCCACTCTATCTGTATCCTCTGGTCCTACACTCCCCCACTGTATGAAACATCCTCTCCACATCCACTCTATCTGTGTCCTCTGGTCCTGGACTCCCTCACTATAGGAAGGATCCTCTCCACATCCACTCTATCTGTGTCCTCTGGTCCTAGACTCCCTCCACTATAGGAAACATCATCTCCACATCCACTCTATCCGTGTCCTCTGGTCCTAGTCTCCCCCACTATTGGAAACATCATCTCCACATCCACTCTATCTGAGTCCTCTGGTCCTAGACTCCCCCACTATAGGAAGCATCCTCTCCACATCCACTCTATCCGTGTCCTCTGGTCCTAGTCTCCCCCACTATTGGAAACATCATCTCCACATCCACTCTATCTGAGTCCTCTGGTCCTAGACTCCCCCACTGTATGAAACATCCTCTCCACATCCACTCTATCTGTGTCCTCTGGTCCTAGACTCCCCCACTACAGGATAGATCCTCTCCACATCCACTCTATCTGTGTCCTCTGGTCCTAGACTCCCCTACTACAGGAAACATCCTCTCCACATCCACTCTATCTGTGTCCTCTGGTCCTAGACTCCCCCACAGTATGAAACATCCTCTCCACATCCACTCTATCTGTGTCCTCTGGTCCTAGACTCCCCCACTACAGGAAACATCCTCTCTACATATACTCTATCTAGACCTCTGGTCCTAAACTCCCCCACTATAGGAAACATCATCTCCACATCCTCTCTATCTGTATGCTCTGGTCCTAGACTCACTCACTATAGGAAGCATCCTCTCCACATCCACTCTATCTGTGTCCTCTGGTCCTAGACTCCCCCACCATAGGAAACATCCTCCCCACATCCACTCTATCTGTGTCCTCTGGTCCTAGACTCCCCCACTATTGGAAACATCCTCTCCACATCCACTCCATCTAGACCTCTCAATATTTGATAGGTTTCAGTCAGATTCGCATCATTCTACTGAATTCCAGTGAGTACAAGCCCAGGGCTGTGAAACGCTCCTCATATGCTGACCCTTTCATTCCCAGAATCATTCTTGTGAACCTTCTCCGGACTCTCTCCAATTCTGGCATATCTTTCTTGAGATAAGGGGCCCAAAACTGCTGACACCACTCCAAGTGTGGCTGAACAATACCTTATACAACGTCAGCTATCTGTGTCCTTATCTCAATGGATTTCCAAGGCCATTGTAAGTGAAGAGGAACAAAGAGGCACCTCATGGGGTTTAGAGTGAGGAAAGGTGGCACTCCCATTTTGGATGGAAAAATATGAAAATAATTTAATTGGTGAGAGGCAATAATGATGGTAATGAAAAGAATTTTAAAGTTCAGCCCTTCCCAGGGCAAGAGCCAATCTATGGTGATTGAGTGAGTGGTCAATGTGTAAGTTAAGATATGTTAACCAGAGATTTGGATGACTTCAGGTTACTGCATTCACTGGTGATAACTTCCAGCAAAAGAAAAGGTTTATCTGCATTTGAAAGAACTGGTTGTGGACCAGAAAGTGTAGGACGAGGGAACACACACCAGTCCTCATAGAGGGATCAGAAGTGGAGAGAGTGAGCAATTTCAGTTCCTGGGTGTCAACATCACTGAGGATCTAACCTGGTCCCAACAATTTGATGCAGTTATAAAGAAAGCATGGCAATGGCTATACTTCATTAGGAGTTTGAGGAGATTTGGTATGACAACAAGTACTCTGGCAGATTTCTACAGATGTACAGTGGAGAGCATTTTAACTGGCTGCATCACCGTCTGGTAAAGGGGGGTGGAGCGGCAACTGCACAGGTTTGAAATAAGCTGCAGAGAGTTGTAAACTCAGTCAGCTCCATCATGAGTACTGGTCTCCGTAGTATCCAGGACATTTTCAAGGAGCGATGTCTCAATGGCAGCATCCATCATTAAGGACCCCCATCACCCAGGACATGCCCTCTTCTCATTGCTACCAACAGAAGCCTGAAGCCACACACTCAATGATTCAGGAACAGCTTCTTCCCCTCTGCCATCGGGGAGGAGGTACAGGAGCCTGAAGACACACACTCAATGATTCAGGAACAGCTTCTTCCCCTCTGCCATCAGGGAGGAGGTACAGGAGCCTGAAGACACACACTCAATGATTCAGGAACAGCTTCTTCCCCTCTGCCATCAGGTAGGAGGTACAGGAGCCTGAAGACACACACTCAGTGATTCAGGAACAGCTTCTTCCCCTCTGCCATCAGGGAGGAGGTACAGGAGCCTGAAGACACACACTCAGCGATTCAGGAACAGCTTCTTCCCCTCTGCCATCTGATTTCCGAATGGAACATTGAACCCATGAACACTATCTCACTAATTTTTTATTTCTATTTTTGCCCTATGTTTAATTTAACTATCTAATTTTTTATATATATTGTTTGAAAAAAAAGTCTATTATTAGCAGACACCAACAGAATCAACAAACTCATTCGTAAGGCCAGTGATGTTGTGGGGGTGGAACTGGACTCTCTGACGGTGGTGTCGGAAAAGAGGATGCTGTCCAAGTTGCATGCCATCTTGGACAATGACTCCTGTCCACTCCATAATGTACTGGTTAGGCACAGGGGTACATTCAGCCAGAGACTCATTCCACCGAGATGCAACACTGAGCATCATAGGAAGTCATTCCTACCTGTGGCCATCAAACTTTACAACTCCTCCCTCGCAGTGTCAGACACCCTGAGCCAATAGGCTGGCCCTGGACTTATTTCCACTTGGCATAATTTACTTATTATTATTTAATTATTATTGGTTTTATATTGCTATATTTCCACACTATTCTAGGTTGGTGCAACTGTAACGAAACCCAATTTCCCTCGGGATCAATAAAGTATGTTTGCCTATATATTGCAATGTAATTTGACCTGATTCTGACTCTGAAGATATTTGGATGAGAACATAGATCAGAGGGGTTAGGGGATTTGGACCAAACTTGTGAAAGTAGGACTAACTTGGTGGACACTGTGGTCAACATTGGTGAGCTGGGCTCCGTGGTGTGGTCAATGTGGACGAGGTGGGCTCCGTGGTGTGGTCAACGTGGATGAGGTGGGCTTCATGGTGTGGTCAATGTGGACGAGGTGGGCTCCGTGGTGTGGTCAACATGGACGAGGAGGGCTCCATGGTGTGGTCAATGTGGACGAGGTGGGCTCCGTGGTGTGGTCAATGTGGACGAGGAGGGCTCCGTGGTGTGGTCAATGTGGACGAGGAGGGCTCCGTGGTGTGGTCAACGTGGACGAGGTGGGCTCCGTGGTGTGGTCAATGTGGACGAGGTGGGCTCCGTGGTGCCGTCAACATTGGTGAGGTGGGCTCCATGTGTGGTCAATGTGGACGAGGAGGGCTCCGTGGTGTGGTCAACGTGGACGAGGAGGGCTCCATGGTGCGGTCAACATGGACGAGGTGGGCTTCATGGTGTGGTCAACGTGGACGAGGTGGGCTCCGTGGTGTGGTCAACGTGGACGAGGAGGGCTCCGTGGTGTGGTCAACGTGGACGAGGTGGGCTCCATGCTGTGGTCAACGTGGACGAGGTGGGCTCCATGGTGTGGTCAACGTGGACGAGGTGGGCTCCGTGGTGTGGTCAATGTGGACGAGGTGGGCTCCATGGTGTGGTCAATGTGGATGAGGTGGGCTCCGTGGTGTGGTCAACATGGACGAGGTGGGCTTCATGGTGCCGTCAACGTGGACGAGGTGGGCTGCTCCAGGATGTCTGTGTTTTCCTCTTTTTATCATAGTGAGGCTGGAGATGTGGAGAAAGGAAGTCAGTAGAGTTGTTGTTGACTGTAAGATCCAAAAATGTGCTGAACAGAGGCTATTCTGCCTATTTCACTGTGCTGGCTCCTTGAGATATCATTTAGAAACATAGAAAACCTACAACACAATACAGGCCCTTCGGCCCACAATGCTGTTCCGAAATTACTTCGGGTTACCCATAGCCCTCTATTTTTCTGAGCTCCATGTACCTATCCAGGAGTCTCTTAAAGGACCCTATGGTATCCACCTCTACCACCGTTGCCAGCAACCCATTCCACGCACTCACCACTCTCTGCATAAAAAAACTTACCCCGACATCTCCTCTATACCTCCTCCCCAGCATCTTAAAACTGTGCCCTCTTGTGGCAGCCATTTCAGCCCTGGGAAAAAGCCTCTGACTATTCACACGATCAATGCCTCTCATCATCTTATACTCCTCTATCAGGTCACCTCTCATCCTCCGTTGCTCCAAGGAGAAAAGGCCGAGTTCACTCAACCTATTCTCATAAGGCATGCTCCCCAATCCAGGCAACATCCTTGTGAATCTCCTCTGCACCCTTTCTATGGTTTCCACATCCTTCCTGTAGTGAGGTGACCAGAAATGAGCACAGTACTCCAAGTGGGGTCTGACCAGGGTCCTATATACCGGCAACATTATCTGATAGAACATAGAACAGCATAACACAGTACAGGCCCTTCAGCCCATGATGTCCTACCAACCTTTTTAATTACTCCGAGATCAGTATAACCCTTACCTCCTAGATAATGCTCCATTTTTCTATCATCCATGTGCCTCTCTAAGAATCTCTTAAATACCCCTGATGTATCAGCCTCCACCGCCACCCCTGGCGGAGCAGTCCACATGCCCATCACTCTGTTAAAAGAAACTTAACCTCTGACATTCCCCTCTACTTTCCTCCAATCACCTCGTATTGGCTATTGCTAGCCTGGCTGTCCCATCTAACTCTGCCTCTTATTGTCTCGTACACCTCTATCAAGTCAGTTCTCACCTTCCTTCGCTCCAAAGAGAATCCCCTAGCTCACTCAACCTTTCCTCATAAGTCATGCCATGTAGTCCAGGCAGTACCCCGGTAAATCTCACCCAACCTTTTCTCATAAGAGACGCTCTCTAATCCAGGCAGCATCCTAGTAGTCCAAATAATGATACATTACTGGTTGTACTTCTTCTTCAGCCCATCACCGCGGCTGGCTCATAGGCTGCCAACACCAGCTTGCCAGCGTCCTCTGTCCTGAGCCAGTCTTCCAAATTGTACCCAGACGCAGCCCATCTTCTAAGATGAATAAACTCTTCTCGGGCTTCCGGCTGGATATAAGTATCGATTTTAACTGACGTTTTGATGACAAACTCTGCCATCTTCATTAGGGATGATGTCTGCGTATGTCTAGTCTGATGATAATTATACCCCCATTGTCCATCCGTCCTGATTGGTTAGTCCTTATCCAATCAGGTTTCTGCTGTCCCATTGCTGTCCAAATGAATTCCAGTTCTTACTTAGAGCAAGACCTTCCTCTTTGTTAAAATTCTTTTCCTCTAATTTGATTTCAATGGCTTCCTTCACCAGGTGGTTCCAAAAGCCATTGGCGTGGCACAGTGCCATTGAAGTCACTGGCCATTGTGAATGGAATGTTCTGCTGCCACCAGTTTCTCTGGGTAACCCAAACGGATACACCTCCTGTGCTCCTTGATGCGCATTTCCACAGTGCGTCTCACCTGGCCGATATACACTGCTCTGCATTCACAGGGAATCCTGTAAACGCTAGCCGCCCTGAGACCCAGGTCATCTTTGACCTGCCTAGGCTGTGATTTGAGCTTCTTTACAGGATTGTGGGTGGTACTAATCTGTTATTTCTTCAGGATACTGGCAATCCTTCCAGAAACTGTGGAAAGAAAGGGAAGACAGGCGGTAGTGACGGGTCTCTCATTGTTAGGTTTCCTGGTTTTTCCGTCAGACCTTTTAAGGTCCCAATTGACTTCCTTCATCTTGTAGCCATTCAATAGAATCATTATACATGATTGTCTTATTTCTTTGTGGAGTCTCTCTGGGTCTGAAATAGTTTTGGCACAGCTAATCAAAGTAGGAAGAACCGCTGTACGTTGGGAGGCATGATAGTGGCTGTTATTGTTGAGGTGTGAGTGGGTTTCTGATGGACGCCATGTCTGAATATCCAGAAAGGGGATGCCACCGTTCTTCTCCATCTTCATCGTGCACTGAATGTGTGGATGTTTACTGTTCAGATGGTCCATGAGGCCTCACTACGAAGGTGTCATCGATGTACCTGAAGAAGCTTTTGGGGTGAAAGAGCAATGAACTCAGAGCTCTCTCCTCAAGTTAGCAACAGCCACAACAAGGACGATCCACGGCCACTCCATCTGTCTGTCCACAGTATTTTCCCCTTATAGAGGAAGTACGTTGCTGTAAGGGGGTGTTCATAAAGGTCACCGGTACCTTTGGCAAACCTTGACCGCATGAAGACCAAGCTGTCCTTAATGGGAGCTCTTGTGAACAGGGACACCATGTTGAAATTGACCATTATGTCTCTGGGTTCAGCTAGATGCCGGTTATTGTTTTTATGAAGTTGGTCGAATTCATGATGTGAAGCTCACAGCCCCCAACGAAGGGAGAGAGCGTGGTCATTAAATGCTTAGTGAGATAGTAGGTCAGAGAATCTACCCCACTGATGGTAGGCCTCAGGGGAGATTCCTCCTTCTGTATCTAGGGAGCCCGGAAAGTCCTGGTCTACCAGCGTCTGAGGCTTCTTCGAACATCCTTCTTCTCCCAGGGATGAAGTCTTTGGTGCTTGTGCTGGTGTTTCTGTAGCTGTGGGTTTTTAGGGGGTGGGGTTATTAGCTCCGGGCCCAACCCTCTCCTTTCACAGCCGGGTTTGGGACCGTCTGCAGCAGAGTTACTACTTGTGTTGGATTGTCGTTTAGCCTGTCACACGTCTGGTGTCTGGAGCAGCATTGAAGGACCGCCATCTCTGTCTGTCCTACCGTTGCACGCAGATGCAGAAGGATTCCTTCTGGGTAGCTTTCAACCTGATGGCATAAATATTGACTTCTCCTTCCAGTAAACAAATCCACCCCACCTTTTCTAATCCCCACCCTGACATTTTACCTCTTCTCATTTGCCTATCACCTCCCTCTGGGTCCCCTCCTCCTTCCCTTTCTCCTATAGTTCACTCTCCTCTCCTATCAGATTCTTTTCTCCCCAGTCCTTGACCTTTCCCACCCGCCTTCTAGCTATCCTCCTTCCCCTTTTTCGTTCTGGATTCTCCCTCCTTCACTCTCAGTCCTGATGAAGAATCTCAGCCCAAAACTTTGACTGTTTATTCCTCTCCATAGACGCTGCCTGACCTGCTGAGTTCCTCCAACATTTACGTGTGTTACTCTGGATTCTTCATTGCTGTTTCTGTAACAGTTTTGTTTGACCGGTCAGGGTTGTTAGCCCTGAGCTGAACCCCCGAACCTGGAGGACCAGTGGACAACTCATAGTCTGACCTCTACCCTTTGACCTGTTTGGCCTGGGTGACCCTACCAAGAGCCAAAGCACAAAGCCCTGACTCCAGCCAACACAGATGTCCAGATTGTGTACTAGATCTCTAACTAATTTTAACAGTTCTTTTTTCACTAGCTTTAGAAATCGAAGACATCCAGATGCCAAGAACTAGGTTTGACGCCAATGAAGGTGACAGGCTGCTTATCCCATGCTCCTTCAAAGCAGATGAAGGCATCCAGTCCAGCAACCTGCGACTCGAGTGGGGAGTCATCATGGAGCCCAGCGGTTCCTACCGACCTATCTACCGGGTGGTGGGGTCCATGCTGGAGCCCGTCACCGAGCCGAATCCGTACGAAGGCCGTGCTCAGATGTTCATCTCGCTTATTCCCAAGGGCAACTGTTCGCTGGTGCTGCAGCCCGTCCTGGCCAGAGACGCCGGGCAGTACGAACTGAGGTTGTACTCCCAGGGCGAGGTGACGGTGAACGGACAAAAAGTAGTGGTTGCTGTCCACAGTGGGAAAGGTGAGAGCTGTCATGACCAAGCTGGACACGGTATCAAATCCCAAAGGTTTTTGTAATCACTTGGATGGTTTCCATGTTCAAAAGCCTGAAGTAAATTTATTATCAAGGTACATAGATGTCACCAGACTGTAACATGGAAACAGTGAGCTGCCTGGCCAGGAGTGATATCCCTCTCTCCCTCGCTAGTGAGAGAGACAGAGCCTGTTTGAGATGTCAAAGTGTTGGGATGGACAGTATTTGATGGACTGTAGGTCGTGCTCTCTGGGGGCTTTGTTATTGCCTGGGGGGGTTGGTGAGAGGGGAGAGGGTTGATACTTTTGCTGGAACAAGTGGGGTCAGGAGGAGGGGGGAGGGTTGATGCTTTTGCTGTTTGTGTGTGAGAGGGAGGAGGGGTTCCGAAGTTTTTCTGTCATTCAATCTTTGGGTTTTTTCTCTCTGTTTGGTGGATGTCTGTGAAGAGTAAGAATTTCAGGTTGTAGACTGTATACATTCTCTGATATTAAGTTAAACCATTGAGATTTATTGTCTGGTGGGCATTTAGAGTAAGTACAAAAAAACAAGTAGTAGTAATAATAATAATAATAATAACAACAAATAAACAATAAATATTGAGAATTGGAGATGAAGTGTCCTGAATAGCAGTTCAGTGACGGGGTGAGTGAAGTTATCCCCTCTGGTTCAAGAGCCTGATGGTGAGGGGTAATAATTGTTCCTGAACCTGGTGGTGTGGGTCCTGAGGCCCCTGTACCTCCTTCCTGATTGTTGAGGGATAATAACTGTTCCTGAACCTGGTGCTAGTGGGTCCTGAGGCCCCTGTACTTCCTTCCTGATGGTTGAGGGGTAATAACTGTTCCTGAACCTGGTGGTGTGGGTCCTGAGGCTCCTGTACTTCCTTCCTGATGGTTGAAGAGTAATAACTGTTCCTGAACCTGGTGGTGTGGGTCCTGAGGCCCCTGTACTTCCTTCCTGATGGTTGAGGGGTAATAACTGTTCCTGAACCTGGTGGTGTGGGTCCTGAGGCTCCTGTACCTCCTTCCTGACGGTTGAGGGGTAATAACTGTTCCTGAACCTGGTGGTGTGGGTCCTGAGGCTCCTGTACCTCCTTCCTGACGGTTGAGGGGTAATAACTGTTCCTGAACCTGGTGGTGTGGGTCCTGAGGCTCCTGTACCTCCTTCCTGACGGTTGAGGGGTAATAACTGTTCCTGAACCTGGTGCTAGTGGGCCCTGCTGGCAGCAGCGAGAAGAGAGCATGACCTGGGTGGTGGGGCCCCTTGATGATGGATTCTGCCTTAATGTGATAGTGTGCTCAATGGTGGAAAGGGTTCTACCCGTGATGCACTGGGCCATATCCATTACCTCTTGCAGTATTTTCCATTCAAGGGCATCGGTGTTTCCATGCCAGGCTCTAATGCAGTCAGTCAATCCACTCTGCACCACACACCTATAGAAGTTTGTCAAAGTTTTAGATATCATGCTGAATCTTTGCAGACTAAGTAACAATATCATAAACCTGACACAAGTATTCAAAATATCCCTAACCATGGGCAAGGTGCCAGAGGACCGGAGGGTAGCTGATGTTTCTCCTTAGTTCAAGAAAGTCTCTAAGAATCTGGGAAATTATAGGCCGGTGAGTTGCGGGTAAATTATTGGAAGGTATTCTAAGAGAGAGACTACCATCAGTGGCATATATGTTAATGCAAATAGCTAATCAGCAAATGATGTGGCAGCATCTCAGTGGATAAAAGCATGCCGACATGGTCAAGGGGTTTGGTTATTCAAACCAAACATCAGAATGGGAAAGAAATGTGACTTTCATCGTGGAATGATTGGAATGTAAAAGGTGGTTTGAGAATGTCAGAAACTGTTGATCTCCTGCGAGTTTCATACACAACAGTCTCTAGAGTTTACAGATGATAGTAAGCAGCGATTCTGTGGGTGAAAACGCTGTGTTAATGAGAGAGGTCAGTGGAGAATGGCCAGACCGGTTCGAGCTGACAGGAGGGTGACAGTAACTCTAATAACCACATGTTACAACAGTGGTGTGCAGAAGAGCATCTCTGAACGCACAACACATTGAACCATGAAGTGGATCGGCTATGGCAGCAGAAGGATACGAACCTGCACTCACTGGCCAATTTATTGGGTACAGGGGGTAAACATCGAGTGTAAATTTCTTAGTGTGATTTATACTAGATGTTTATGTGCTGACTTGTACTTAAAGCCCATCACCCCTACTGGGTCACAGGCCACTGACAGTAGCTCGCCAGAGCCTCTGTCCTGGGCACGTCGTACATGTTGTCTCCAGGTGGCACTTGTACATCTCCGGGTGTCGGAGTTCAGAGTTCAATCCCAGCGTCCTCTGTAAGTAGTCTGTAAGTTCTCCCCGTGACCGCGTGGGTTTCTACCAGGTGCTCCAGTTTCCTCCCACAGTCCAAACACATCCCAGTTGACAAGTTAATTGGTCATTGTAAGTTGTCCTGTGATTAGACTCGGGGATGGCTGGGATAGAGTGGCTCGGTGAGGGCCGGGAGGGCCCGTTCCATGCTGTATCTCAAATAAATAAATCCCACCTGCTCACACACGGAGACACACTTCCAACCCCAGGACAGGCAACGTCTGTCCTCCAACCTTCAGTCCTGGCAGATCAAGAATCTGTAAACCTTATAAAGATACAAATTTTACCACAGAGATATTTAAATCCGTCGCTTCTGTTGACAGCTTGTTCCTTACTCACCCTGCCCTCTGAGTAAAGAAGCTGCCCTTAAACATTTCACCTTTCACCCTTGACTTCTAGAGTTAGTCTCACCCAACCTGCATTTACCATATCTATACCCCTCAGAAGCATCTCTTTAAGATCTCCCCTCATTCTCCCACACTCCAGAGTATAATTACCAAACCGATTTGAGTTCTTCACTCAGGATGGTGAGAGTGTGGAATGAGTTGCCGGTGGAACTGATGAATGTGGGTTTGATTGCAATGTTCAAGAGAAGTTCGGATAGGTACATGGATGGGAGGAGTGCGGAGGGCTATGGTCCGTGGGTGGGTGTAGAGACGAGGCTGAATAACAGTTCAGCACAGACTAGATGGGCCAAATGACCTGTTTCTGAGCTGTAGGGTTCTATGACCCTATTCAACCTTTCCCTATAATTCAGGTCTTCAAAACCCAACAACATCTTTGTAAATATTCTCTGCACTATATAGAACATAGAACATAGTACCACACAGTGCAGGCCATCTTGTCAAGGACTGTATTTGTCAACGCAGAACGGAGAGCGAGTTTGTAAATCTGGCAGGAGCAAAGGGTTTCGGGAATGGCGAGGGTGGAGTGCCAGGGGAGGGGTGTGGGGCAGGTGGCAGAGAAGGAGTGCCAGGGACAGGGGTAGACGCAGGTACAGACACACCCAGCCCTGAGACACCAGGCAAGGTCATTTGATGCCAAACAACTGGTTTATTGATCATTACAGAATGTCTCTCTGGTGCTTCCCACTCCCTCCCCTCTCCCTTCCCCTTTCCCCAACCATGATTCCCCTCTCCCTGTCCCCTTCCCACTCTCAGTCCCCAATAGAGACCCAGATCAGAATCAGGTTTATCATCACTCACATACGTCATGAAATTTGTTTTTTTTTTGTGGCAGCAGTACAGTGCAAAACATAAAATTACTGCAGTACCTTGCAAAAATTTTAGTCTCTCTCTCTCTCTCCCCTCCCTCTCCCCTCTCTCTCCTCTCTCTCTCTCCCCCTCCCCTCCCTCTCCTCTCTCTCTCCCCCTCCCCTCCCTCTCTCTCTCTCCTCTCTCTCTCTCTCTCTCCTCTCTCTCTCCCCTCCCTCTCCCCTCCCTCTCCTCTCCTCTCCTCTCTCTTTCCCTCTCTCTCTCTCTCTCTCCTCTCTCTCTCTCTCTCCTCTCTCTCTCCCCTCCCTCTCCCCTCCCTCTCCTCTCTTTCCTCTCTCTTTCCCTCTCTCTCTCTCTCTCTCTCCTCTCTCTCTCTATATATATATGTGTGTGTGTGTGTGCCAAAGTACTGTACCTGTGACACTCCCCTCCCTACAGTTGGCTCCGATCACCTTAAAGCTATGCCCCCGTTTTAATCTTGGGTCCATGAACCCATGAACACCACCTCAGCATTTCAACATTCAAAGTAAATTTGCCATCAAAGTCCACGTGTGTCACCACATACAACCCCGAGATTTGTCTTCCTGTGGGCATTCTCAGCAAATACAAAGGAGTACTTAAGAATCCATGAAAAATTACACACAAGGACAGACAAATGATCAATGTGCAAATGAAGACAAACTGTGCAGATACAATAAATAAGTAAATAGAGAGAGAGAGCGTGCTTTGTGCGGTGAATTTAAACACTGGGCCAGGTAAACTGCAAAGGCCAGGTGTCGGGACCAGAGGCGAGTGTAGAGACGGTTCTGCTCCACGATGTTTTACCCGCTCTCTTCTGCACGGAGAGTGGGTCTGTAAGACTGCTCTGGCTCCCACGTGTCTGTGACCCTCATGCCGATTTGCCCCACTATGTGATGAACGGAGACCAAGGCCAGGGGCCGACTCCAGGCTCCCGGTCTGGAGGCTCAGTTTGGTTAGGAATTTGACTGTTTGCAGGGTTTGTGTTTTTCTCTTTCTCTGTGCATCAGGTGTTGGTCTTTTTTTTAAAAAATTGTGTTCTTTTGGTTTCTTGCTTCGTGGTCGCCTGTAAACTGATAATTCTCAAGGTTGTATAACGTACAAATTTTCATAATAAAGTTACTTTGAGTTTTGAACTTCAGATGTGTATTGCTCCCTTATGCACTAATTATTGCTTTAATTATTCTTTCCTGTTGTAACGGGGGTAATATTTTTACCTCTTGCTCTGTACTGCTGCCACAAACAACGAAGTTCACCATGAGTCAGTCATATTAAACTGAATTCTGAGTTTAGGAGAATGAATGGGGGGGGTGCGATTCTCATTGAACCCTACCGAATGTTGATAGGCCTCAATAGAGTGGACGAGGAGAGGGTGTTTCCTGTGGTGGGGGTATCTAGGACCAGAGGACACAGCCTCACAATAGAGGGCGTCCTTTTAGAAGTGATATCAGGAGGAATTTCTTTAACCAGAGGATGGAGAATCTGTGGGATTTGTTACCATGGACGGCTGTGGAGGCCGAGCCATTGGGGATATTTAAAAGGGAGGTTGATCGGTTCTCTGTTACCGTAGTATGGGTGTCAAAGGTTATGGGAGAAGGCAGGAGAATGGGGTTGATAGGAATAATAAACCAGCCATGACGGAGCATCGTGGTGGAGTAACCTCAATGGGCCGACCGGCTTAATTCTGCTCCCATGTCCTATATTGAACCTGTTTGATATTGAACCTGACTGCGATACAATTGACAATAACCTCTCTCTCTCTGGCAATGCCGCAGGTCTTCCGAAAGAAATGAAGAAGGGAATGGCCTCTACGAAGGGCAGACCGTCGGAAGGGGAGAAACCGGATACCTGCAGAGATTTTTCCAACTTCGGCAAGCGCTTGATGACTTTAACGAAAGGCATAAACTCAGTGTCCACACGGACGGGCGTGTCAACGCTGGGTCTGGAGATCATTGCTGGAGTGGTGATCGTAATCCTCCTGATGGGCTCAGTGGCTGGCAGCCTGCTCTGGTACGAAGGAGGAGGCCGGGTTCCAACCCGCTGCCTCACAATCCTCTCTTCCTCCTTATCTGTAAATTCTTTTCTCGTAACTCGATGACCTTTATTTACCACGTGTACATGGAAACATGCAGTGATCTGTGAGGATGCGCAGGGGGCTGCCCGCAAGGTCGCCAACGCGGTATGCCCGCAATTCAGGAATCCAAACCCGTGTGTCTTTTTGGACTGTGGGAGGAGACCAGAGCACCCGGAGGAAACCCATGTGATCCCGGAAAGAATGTATAAAATCCTTACAGACAGCAGCGGAATGAAACACTGATCATTGGCGCTGTAAGTGTTATGCTGCCGAGCTGTTATACTGTGCCATGCCGATCAATTAAGGTTGAATTGTTCCGACTGAGTCCGACCCTCACCTGTAGTAAGTGTCACCACGTTTCTGGCACCAACATACAAACTCCCTACACACTGAACCAGAGTTGCTGGCGTTGTAATAACACTGCGCTGACCACTGCGGCCTCCACGATGACGGGAGATACTGGAGGAAGCCCTCCCATGCCTCGGTCCTCCTGAGTGGCGGAGATTTGGTGGTTTTCCAGCTGGCTGACTCGAGACCAGCAAGTCAGGAGAGGATTCTCGAGAATGGTTCCAGGAATGAAAGGCTTAAGGTATGAGGAGCGTTTGATGGCTCTGGTCCTGTTCTCACTGGAGTTTAGAAGAATGAGAGAGGATCCCATTGCAACCTATCGAATATTGAAAGGCCAAGACAGAGTGGATGTGGAGAGGATGTTTCCTATGGTGGGGGAGTCTAGGACCAGAGGACACAGATAGAGTGGATGTGGAGAGGATGTTTCCTACAGTGGGGGAGTCTAGGACCAGAGGACACAGATAGAGTGGATGTGGGGAGGATGTTTCCTATAGTGGGGGAGTCTAGGACCAGAGGACACAGATAGAGTGGATGTGGGGAGGATGTTTCCTATAGTGGGGGAGTCTAGGACCAGAGGACAATGATAGAGTGGAAGTGGAGAGGATGTTTCCTATAGTGGGGGAGTCTAGGACCAGAGGACACAGATAGAGTGGATGTGGAGAGGATGTTTCCTATAGTGGGGGAGTCTAGGACCAGAGGACAATGATAGAGTGGATGTGGAGAGGATGTTTCCTATAGTGGGGGAGTCTAGGACCAGAGGACACAGATAGAGTGGATGTGGGGAGGATGTTTCCTATAGTGGGGGAGTCTAGGACCAGAGGACAATGATAGAGTGGATGTGGAGAGGATGTTTCCTATAGTGGGGGAGTCTAGGACCAGAGGACACAGATAGAGTGGATGTGGGGAGGATGTTTCCTATAGTGGGGGAGTCTAGGACCAGAGGACACAGATAGAGTGGATGTGGAGAGGATGTTTCCTATAGTGGGGGAGTCTGGGACCAGAGGACACAGATAGAGTGGATGTGGGGAGGATGTTTCCTATAGTGGGGGAGTCTAGGACCAGAGGACACAGATAGAGTGGATGTGGGGAGGATGTTTCCTATAGTGGGGGAGTCTAGGACCAGAGGACACAGATAGAGTGGATGTGGAGAGGATGTTTCCTGTAGTGGGGGAGTATAGGACCAGAGGACACAGATAGAGTGGATGTGGAGAGGATGTTTCCTGTAGTGGGGGAGTCTGGGACCAGAGGACACAGATTGAGTGGATGTGGAGAGGATGTTTCCTGTAGTGGGGAATCTAGGACCAGAGGACACAGATAGAGTGGATGTGGAGAGGATGTTTCCTGTAGTGGGGGAGTCTAGGACCAGAGGACACAGATAGAGTGGATGTGGAGAGGATGTTTCCTGTAGTGGGGGAGTCTAGGACCAGAGGACACAGATAGAGTGGATGTGGAGTGGATGTTTCCTACAGTGGGGGAGTCTAGGACCAGAGGACACAGTTAGAGTGGATGAGGAGAGGATGTTTCCTACAGTGGGGGAGTCTAGGACCAGAGGACACAGATAGAGTGGATGTGGAGAGGATGTTTCCTGTAGTGGGGGAGTCTAGGACCAGAGGACACAGATAGAGTGGATGTGGAGAGTATGTTTCCTGTAGTGGGGGAGTTTAGGACCAGAGGACACAGATAGAGTGGATGTGGAGAGGATGTTTCCTGTAGTGGGGGAGTCTAGGACCAGAGGACACAGATAGAGTGGATGTGGAGAGTATGTTTCCTGTAGTGGGGGAGTCTAGGACCAGAGGACACAGATAGAGTGGATGTGGGGAGGATGTTTCCTATAGTGGGGGAGTCTAGGACCAGAGGACAATGATAGAGTGGATGTGGAGAGGATGTTTCCTATAGTGGGGGAGTCTAGGACCAGAGGACACAGATAGAGTGGATGTGGGGAGGATGTTTCCTATAGTGGGGGAGTCTAGGACCAGAGGACACAGATAGAGTGGATGTGGAGAGGATGTTTCCTATAGTGGGGGAGTCTGGGACCAGAGGACACAGATAGAGTGGATGTGGGGAGGATGTTTCCTATAGTGGGGGAGTCTAGGACCAGAGGACACAGATAGAGTGGATGTGGAGAGGATGTTTCCTGTAGTGGGGGAGTATAGGACCAGAGGACACAGATAGAGTGGATGTGGAGAGGATGTTTCCTGTAGTGGGGGAGTCTGGGACCAGAGGACACAGATTGAGTGGATGTGGAGAGGATGTTTCCTGTAGTGGGGAATCTAGGACCAGAGGACACAGATAGAGTGGATGTGGAGAGGATGTTTCCTGTAGTGGGGGAGTCTAGGACCAGAGGACACAGATAGAGTGGATGTGGAGAGGATGTTTCCTGTAGTGGGGGAGTCTAGGACCAGAGGACACAGATAGAGTGGATGTGGAGTGGATGTTTCCTACAGTGGGGGAGTCTAGGACCAGAGGACACAGTTAGAGTGGATGAGGAGAGGATGTTTCCTACAGTGGGGGAGTCTAGGACCAGAGGACACAGATAGAGTGGATGTGGAGAGGATGTTTCCTGTAGTGGGGGAGTCTAGGACCAGAGGACACAGATAGAGTGGATGTGGAGAGTATGTTTCCTGTAGTGGGGGAGTTTAGGACCAGAGGACACAGATAGAGTGGATGTGGAGAGGATGTTTCCTGTAGTGGGGGAGTCTAGGACCAGAGGACACAGATAGAGTGGATGTGGAGAGTATGTTTCCTGTAGTGGGGGAGTCTAGGACCAGAGGACACAGATAGAGTGGATGTGGGGAGGATGTTTCCTATAGTGGGGGAGTCTAGGACCAGAGGACAATGATAGAGTGGATGTGGAGAGGATGTTTCCTATAGTGGGGGAGTCTAGGACCAGAGGACACAGATAGAGTGGATGTGGGGAGGATGTTTCCTATAGTGGGGGAGTCTAGGACCAGAGGACACAGATAGAGTGGATGTGGAGAGGATGTTTCCTATAGTGGGGGAGTCTGGGACCAGAGGACACAGATAGAGTGGATGTGGGGAGGATGTTTCCTATAGTGGGGGAGTCTAGGACCAGAGGACACAGATAGAGTGGATGTGGGGAGGATGTTTCCTATAGTGGGGGAGTCTAGGACCAGAGGACACAGATAGAGTGGATGTGGAGAGGATGTTTCCTGTAGTGGGGGAGTATAGGACCAGAGGACACAGATAGAGTGGATGTGGAGAGGATGTTTCCTGTAGTGGGGGAGTCTGGGACCAGAGGACACAGATTGAGTGGATGTGGAGAGGATGTTTCCTGTAGTGGGGAATCTAGGACCAGAGGACACAGATAGAGTGGATGTGGAGAGGATGTTTCCTGTAGTGGGGGAGTCTAGGACCAGAGGACACAGATAGAGTGGATGTGGAGAGGATGTTTCCTGTAGTGGGGGAGTCTAGGACCAGAGGACACAGATAGAGTGGATGTGGAGTGGATGTTTCCTACAGTGGGGGAGTCTAGGACCAGAGGACACAGTTAGAGTGGATGAGGAGAGGATGTTTCCTACAGTGGGGGAGTCTAGGACCAGAGGACACAGATAGAGTGGATGTGGAGAGGATGTTTCCTGTAGTGGGGGAGTCTAGGACCAGAGGACACAGATAGAGTGGATGTGGAGAGTATGTTTCCTGTAGTGGGGGAGTTTAGGACCAGAGGACACAGATAGAGTGGATGTGGAGAGGATGTTTCCTGTAGTGGGGGAGTTTAGGACCAGAGGACACAGATAGAGTGGATGTGGAGAGGATGTTTCCTGTAGTGGGGGAGTCTAGGACCAGAGGACACAGATAGAGTGGATGTGGAGAGTATGTTTCCTGTAGTGGGGGAGTCTAGGACCAGAGGACACAGATAGAGTGGATGCGGAGAGGATGTTTCCTATAGTGGGGGAGTCTAGGACCAGAGGACACAGATAGAGTGTATGGGGAGAAGATGTTTCCTATAGTGGGGGAGTCTGGGTCCAGAGGATACAGATAGAGTTGATGTGGAGAGGATGTTTCCTACGGTGAGGGAGTCTAGGATCTGAGGGCAGTGCCTCAGAATAGAGGGATGTCCATTTAGAATGGAGATGAGGAGGAATTTCTGCAGCCAGAGGGTGGTGAATCTAGAATTTGTTGCCACAGGTGGCTGTGGAGGCCAGGTCAGTGGGTATATTTAAGGCAGAGGTTGATAGATTCTTGATCAGTCAGGGTATCAAAAGTTATGGGGAGAAGGCAAGAGAATGGCTATAAGTGGGTGAATAAATCAGCCACGATAGAATGGTAGAGCAGACTCGTTGGGCTGAATGGCCTAATTCTGCTCCTATGTCATACAGCCTTAATATAAACCTGATCCTGATTCTGATTTTCTTTGCATTTCCACATGAATCCAAGAACACCACCTCAATATTTTGTTCCCTTTTTTCACTGACGTATTTATTTTTTGCAAAGTATTGTAATTCATAGCAAGTTTTATGTCTTTGCACTGGGCTACATGAGTGGTGGAGTGGAGATACATTTCCATCGTAGGAGATGTAAGGTGCTTCTGCCCTCTGCTGGCCTGCAGGTCACCCTGGGGCAAGGTGTAGCTCCTGCTTAGCCCCCAATCAGGGTCATGTGAACCCATGGGAGCAGGTGGTGGATGGTCGTATGAGCAGCCGGCGCAGATCACATAACCGGTTATGTGACCACTGACACCAGGCAGACAATCTCTGAAGAGTATTGATAATGGCTGGGGTCACCCGTCTTGTAAAGACACTGCCCAGAAGAAGGCAATGGCAAACCACTTCAGTAGAAACAACTGCCAAGAACAATCATGGTCATGGAAAGACCACGATCACCCATGTCACGGCACATAATGATGATGTCATACGACATGGCACATAATGATGATGATGCATAGTCCTGCTGCCACAGAACAACAAACGTCATGGCACACTGTAGCGGTTAGCGCAGCGCTATTACAGCTCCAGGGGTCGGAGTTTGGAGTTCAATTCCTGCATCTTCTGTATGAGTCTGTATATCCTGCCTGTGAACGTGCGTGCATGGTTTCCTCTGGGTGCTCCGGTCTCCTCCCACAGTCCATAGATGCACCGGTTGGTAGGTTAAACTGGTCACGGTAAACTGTCCAGTGACTGGGCTGATGTTAAATCAGTGAGTTGCTGGGCGCCACGTCTTGAAGGACCAGACGGGCCTGTTCCGTGTGGTATCTCTTTTAAAAAAATTTTAAAATTGAATTTTCAAATAGGTTACAGAAAGAAAAAAAATTATCAACCCTTCCCCCCTCCCCTTAACTCCCCCAAACATATCCCTATAAAAAAAAGAAGAAAAACGAAAGAAAGAAAGAAAGAAAGAAAGAAAGAAAGAAAGAAAGAAAGAAAGAAAGAAAGAAAGAAAGAAAGAAAGAAAGAAAGAAAGAATGCCTAGATATCGGAATATCCCCACATTTTCCATGGAGTTCTTAATAGCTTTAATATGTATATTTATTTCTTTCCCCAGATAACCAATAATTTTATCTTTGGAGCACCTATCTTTTGTAAATAAGGGCGCCAAATTTTCAGAAATATTTCTTATTTATCTCTTAAATTATAAGTAATTTTTTCAAGTGGAATGCAGCTAAAAATTTCATTCTTCCAACGATCTATACTTAAGTATGAATCCGATTTCTAAGTAACTGCAATAGCCTTTTTTGACTACTGCCAATGCAATTTTTATGAATTCTTTCTGATATTTATTCAATTTGGATTTCGATTTTATCCCTTCAATATCACCTAGTAAAAATAATGTTGGATTATGTGGAAGTTGTATTCCAATAACTTGTTCCAGTAAAACTCTTAAATTTGTCCAAAAAGGTTGTATTTTAAAACAAGACCAAGTAGAGTGTAAAAAAGTACCAATTTCTTGATTACATCGGAAGCATTGATCAGATAAATTTGGGTTTAATTAATTTATTTTTTGTCGTGTAATATATAATTGATGTAATAATTATATTGCACTAGTCTTAGCCGGACATTTGTTGTATTTGTCATACTGTCAAGACATAGTCTTGACCAACTTGGTTGTTCAATTTTAATATTCAAATCAGTTTCCAATTTTTGTCTTGACTTATGAATTTCTTGTTTAATTGCCTGCTTTTGAATCAAACTATACATACAAGAAATAATTTTTTATATTTTTCCTTTTTGAATTAAAATTTCTATTTCATTAGGTTTCGGCAATAACATTGTTTGACCGAATTTATCTCTTAAATAAGCCCTTAATTGGAAATAACAAAAAAGAGTGTTGTTTGATATTTTGTATTTATTCTTTAATTGATCAAATGATATTAATATACCTCCTTCAAAATAATCTCCTATATATCTAATCCCTTTTTGAAACCAGTTGTGTAAAAGTTGGTTATCCATTGTAAAAGGAATAAGTTTATTTTGAATTAAAGGTCTCTTTGCAAATAGAGATTTCTTTATCATCATCAACATTTATCTTATTCCATAAATCAATCAAATGTTTTAATATAGGAGATTCTTTCTTTTCCCGTATCCATTTAGATTCCCACTTATATATAAAATGTTCTGGTATGTTTTCACCTATTTTATCTAGTTCTATTCTAATTCATGCCGGTTTATCTTCATCAAAAAAAGATGCAATAGATCTAAGTTGATTTGCTTTATAATAATTTTTAAAGTTTGGAAGTTGTAACCCTCCTAGGTCAAATTTCCATGTCAATTTTTCCAACGATATTCTTGACATCTTACCTTTCCAAAGGAACTTCCTCACAAATTTATTTAGCTCTTGAAAAAACTTCTGCAGTAATTGTATTGGTAGTGTTTGGAATAAATATTGTAATCTATGGAATACATTCATTTTTACAGCATTTACTCTGCCTACTAATGTTATTGGTAACATCATCCATTTATCAAGATCTTGAATTTTTTTCAATAATGGTAAATAATTTAATTTATATAAATTCTTTAAATCATTATCAACTCTTATACCTAAATATTTTATACCATTTATCAGCCATCTAAATTGAGATATTAATTGACATTGACTATAATCTCCTTTAGTAAGGGGTAGAATTTCACTTTTATCCCAATTTATTTTGTAGCCTGATATTTTCCCATATTCTTCCAATCTAGAAGATAATTTATGCAGTGAATACAATGGGTTTGTTAAATAAAGCAAAACATCGTCAGCAAATAAATTAATCTTATATTCCTCCTGGTTAACTCTGAAACCCATAATATCTGGGTCTGTTCTAATTAATTCAGCTAATGGTTCTATCGCCAACACAAATAAAGCAGGTGATAATGGACAACCTTGTCTAGTTGACCTTGTTAGCTGAAATGATGTTGAAATTTGACCATTTGTCATTACTTTAGTTTTGGTATTAGTATCTAAGGTTTTAATCCATTTTATAAAAGATTTTCCTAACCCATACCTTTCCAATACCTTTAATAAAAAATCCCATTCCAATCTGTCAAATGCTTTTTCTGTATCTAAAGCAACTGCCACACTCATTTCCTCCCTCTTTTGTGCCAGATGAATTATACTAAGTAACCGAGTTACATTATCTGCCGATTGTCTATTTTTGATAAATCCTGTTTGATCCAGATGTATTAACTTTTTAAAGTATTTAGATAATCTATTAGATAAAATTTTTGCTATTATTTTATAGTCGGTGTTCAACAAAGAAATAGGTCTATATGATGTTGGCTTTAAAAATTCTCTATCTTTTTTTGGCAATACTATTAAAATAGCTGTCGAAAAAGATTCTGGAAGTTTATGCGTTCTTTCTGCTTGATGTATTAACTCCATGAAAGGAGGAATTAGTAAATCTTTAACCTTTTTGTAAAATTCAGGCGGAAAACCATCTTCTCCTGGAGATTTATTACTTTGAAGTGATCCTAGAGCTTCTTCGACCTCTTTTAATGTAAAAGGCAAATCTAATCCCTTCTGTTCTTCCGAATTCAATTTTGGAAGAGTTATTTGTGATAAACACCTTTCTATCTCAACATTATCATTTTGTGATTCTGATTGATACAGTTCAGAATAAAAATTCTTAAAAATTTCATTAATTTCTAAAGGTTTATAAGTAATTTTATTTACACTTGTTCTAATTGTATTTATTGTTTTGGAAGTCTGGTCTGTTTTTAACTGCCAAGCAAGAATTTTGTGTGATCTTTCACCTAGTTCGTAATATCTCTGTTTAGTTCTCATAATTGCTTTTTCTGTTCAGTATGTCTGAAGTGTATTATATTGTAACTTCTTGATAACAAGTTGTCTTCTTTTTTCATCTGTCATATATCTTTGAGATTCTTTTTTCTAATTTTGTAATCTCTTTCTCCAATTGATCTGTTTCTACCATATATTCCTTCTTAATTTTAGTATAACATTATCTGACCTCTCAAATATGCCTTCATTGCTTCCCATAATATAAATTTATCATCAACTGAATGTAAATTTGTATCTAAAAAAACGGAATCTGCTTTTTCATGAAATCACAAAAATCTTGATGTTTTAATAATATTGAATTTAATCTCCATCTGTAAATCGATTCCTCTTTATCCATCATTATCATTGTCATTATCAAGGGGGAATGATTTGACAATATTCTTGCTTTATATTCCATATTTTTCACTGTCTTGAATATTCATTGATAGTAGAAAAAGATCTATCCTTGAATAAGTTTTATGTCTATTTGAATAAAAAGAATAATCTCTTTCTTTTGGATTAATTCTTCTCCACATATCAATCAAATTTAAATCTTTCATCAATGATAAAGTTAATTTTGCTGCTTTTGATTCTGTAACAACCTTTGTTGATCTATCTAAAACTGGGTCTAGACAAAAATTAAAATCTCCACCTGTTAATATTTTGTCATCTGCGTCAGCCACATTCAAAAAGGCCTCTTGTATAAATTTTACATCATTTTCACTTGGTGCATAAGAGTCCATAGTCGTGAAAGAACTTGACAATGTCTAATTACGTCTCTCCCCGCAGAGTCAGTTTGTACTTTGATTGGTAAAGTTTTATTAACCGCGCGGTGTGTGACTAATTCTGTTTGCAGCTGCCGTTTACACAAGGGACTGCAGGCTCTCAGGAAAGAGAAGTCACGGCGCCAGAAGTGCAGGAAGTGCCGTCGGAAATCGAAGCACCGCCGGCGGCGCTCGGAGGATCCGCTCAGCAGGCAAGAGGAGGAGGTGTTTCAAGTGGAAACCCCGGAGCCGACAACGTCCAGCTCCCCGGAGCAAGGCGAATACCGGATGGCATCAGACACAAACTAGATGTGGTCCGGGTTCGAGATGTCGCCGAGCAACCAGCGTCAGGCCTCCTGCCTCTAGGCGGCGCTGAGCCGGTCTGCTAGCACTGGCCGTTTCCTGCAATGCTCTTAGGCTCCGGCAGATGGCGCTGCACTCCACACTTCTGTCTTTGCCTTTCACCCTGCCCGCAGCAAATCAGAAACTTCACCAAACTACTGTTTGGACTGTACACAGTTTTCAGAAAATTAAGTAAAAGGAGATGATTACAATAAACTATTTATTTGAAGTATGCTGTCTCACAGTTGGGTTTCTGTTGGAGATTCAGACACAAGATGCTGGGGGATCTCCCCAGATCAGGCAGCATCTATGGAAATGAACAGTTGACATTTTGGACCGAGACCCTTCTTCAGGACTGGAAAGGAAGGGGGAAGAAGCCAGCACACAAAGATGCGGGAGGGGGAAGAGGAGAGGACAAGGTACAAGGTGATAGGTGAAGTCAGGCGGGTGGATGAAGTAAGAAGCTGGGAGGTGGAAAAGGTAAGAGTTGAGAAGAAGGAATCTGATTGGGGAGGAGAGTGGACCATGGGGGGAAGGGAAGTCAGTGGGGCACCGGGGATGGTGATAGGCAGGTGAGGAGACGAGGTAAGAGCCAGAGTGAAGAGGAGAGAAGGGAGAAGGAAAGGAATTCCCTCTGTCGACGTGCAAACCAGAGCTGTACAATAGGGAGAGAAAGCTGCTGCCCATGTAGCATGCTCCTCCCCTCCACGCAGGAATTGCCAGTCAGCATTGAACTCAACGTAGGGATTCCAGCTCTAGGTTTTCCCTGGGAGTTTACTCCTAAAGCCTTCCCCATGAGTGGGTATAGCCTCAGGGTGCAGGTTTAGATCAGAGTTTCCTTCTCCTGGATGAGCTGCCAATCGGGTTTTAAGGCGCCAATAACCCGCCTTTGCCCTTTCTCCTGTCAGTGGAAATGGTTCCACTGGGCTTATTAGCTGAACCACATGCTTATCCATACTACAATTATTGGAAATTTCAGGGAGGAGCCTGGGATCGGGCCTGAGAGCAAGGAAAGGACTGAGGTTTGATTGCGGGGCAGAATTGGAGAAGTTGGGTATGGATGAAATCATGGCAGTGAGGCCCAGGCACAAGAGAGTATTGAAGCGTTAGGTCCTGGAGTGAAGAAAGCCATTTAAGCACCAGTCCAGATTGAAAAGGTCAGGGTGTCGGGGCTGGGGGTGAGGGTGTTCAGCTCGCTGAGGTTTACTGGTCTCTGTGCTGACCTGGCTGTGGCCTGTGAGTAACGGGCTACTAGACAGGCTGCAATGGCGACTGGCTTCATGGCTGTGGATTCACTTTTGTGAACTTCGGCTGTTTGATTCCATTTGTTTATTGTGTCTTTTTTAATGGGTTCTATTGGGTTTCTTTGTTTTGTGGCTGCCTGTAAGGACACAAATCTCAAGGTTGTGTGTAGTATACACACTTCGATAACACTGGACAACAACTTTTTTTCAGAAGTTTTGATTCCTCAGAATTTTTTTTTTGTTTATGATAGACTGCTTTGAAGCTGAACGCGAATATAATTTCAGACTACTTGTATCACGTAGGAGTGTGGAGAAACAAGAAATTAGTTTTTATTGAATATAATGTGTTGATTGCATAATGCTGCTGACCCTTGGCAATAGTTCAACTGAGTTAACAATGTTTTGTTGGTGATTTTCATTTGTACTCTGTGTCTGAGGCTTCTCACTTCGGCGTCCAACAATAATCAGCTAGCCTTGATGGATTCCAGTTGCCCTGATACTGTTTCTCCGTGACTGCAATGTCCCAGTGAAACCTTTCACCGTGCTCGTCACTAACAGCGCCAAGATTTGCAGGGGATAAGTCTAAATGGGAATGCAGGAAGTGAATCTTTAGTGACATGTTGCACTTCGTGGTTTTGTATGCTTGAAACAGGTTGTCAACCAGCTGCACGTAGTTGGTGCTCTGTAGTTGGTAAGAAAATTTTCAACAGCATCCTTGAATGCTTTCCATGTGATTTTCTCCGGTCCCACTAGAAGTTCTTTGAATTACCTGTTTGATCTGTGGACCAACAAAAATGCCTTCCTTAATCTTGGCATCAGCTACTCTGACTCGAATCATGAATTGAAATAACAAAATACAGGCGATTTTAAAAAAGTGGTGTGTGATAGGGAAATTTCATGGTCAATTTCATGATCAGCAGCCCAAAATATCACTGGGGTATGTCATGAAATTTGTTGTTAAGTGGCAGCAATACATTGCAATTTATGATCATCAAAACTGTGAATTACAGTATATATATATATATATATATATATATATAGTTAAAAAAAAGCTAATTTAAATAAGTAGTGCAGAAAGAGAAAAAAAAGTGGTGAGGTAGTGTTCGTGGGTTCAATGTCCATTCAGAAATCGAGGGCAGAGGGGAAGAAGCTGTTCCTGAATCGTTGAGAGTGTGTGTCTTCAGGCTCCTGTACCTCCTGCCTGATGGCAGAGGGGAAGAAGCTGTTCCTGAATCTCTGAGTGTGTGTCTTCAGGCTCCTGTACCTCCTCCCTGATGGCAGAGGGGAAGAAGCTGTTCCTGAATCGTTGAGAGTGTGTGTATTAAATACACAACAGGCAGGAAGTGAAAAAATAACCATATTACACCATGTAGAAGCAGAATTAGGCCCTTCGAGTGAAGAGAGAACAGAAAGACATCTTTAATGTCTTCTTGTCTTTCTTATAAAGAGAAGATAAAAGTAAGAATGTGGCTTTATTAAGCACTGGTGAGGCCTCACTTGGGCTAATGGGAGAAGTTTTGGGTCCCTTGTCTAAGAAAGGATATACTGACGTTGGAGAGGGTTCAATGGTTCATGAAAATGATCACAGGGAAATCTGCAGATGCTGGAAATTCAAGCAACACACACAAAATGCTGGTGGAACGCAGCAGGCCAGGCAGCATCTGTAAGGAGAAGCACTGTCGACATTTCGGGCCGAGACCCTTCGTCAGGACTAACTGAAAGGAAAGGTAGTAAGAGATTTGAAAGTAGTGGGGGAGGGGGAAATGCGAAATGATAGGAGAAGACCGGAGGGGGTGGGATGAAGCTAGGAGCTGGAAAGGTGATTGGCGAAAGTGATACAGAGCTGGAGAAGGGAAAGGATCATGGGACGGGAGACCTCGGGAGAAAGAAAGTGGGAGGGGGGAGCACCAGAGGGAGATGGAGAACAGGCAGAGAGAGAGAGAGAAAATACAAAAAACTAAATATGTCAGGAATGGGGTAAGAAGGGGAGGAGGGGCATTAACGGAAGTTGGAGAAGTCAATGTTCATGCCATCAGGTTGGATGCTACCCAGCCGGTATATAAGGTGTTGTTCCTCCAGCCTGAGTGTGGCTTCATCTTGACAGTAGAGGAGGCCATGGATAGACATATCAGAATGGGAATGGGATGTGGAATTAAAATGTGTGGCCACTGGGAGATCCTGCCTTCTCTGGTGGACCGAGCGTAGGTGTTCAGCGAAACAGTCTCCCAGTTTGTGTCGGGTCTCACCAAAATATAAAAGGCCACACCGGGAGCACCGGACGCAGTATACCACACCAGCCGACTCACAGGTGAAGTGTCGCCTCACCTGGAAGGACTGTCTGGGGCCCTGAATGGTGGTGAGGGAGGAAGTGTAAGGGCAGGTGTAGCACTTGTTCCGTTTACAAGGATAAGTGCCAGGAGGGAGATCGGTGGGAAGGGATGGGGGGACGAATGGACAAGGGAGTTGAGTAGGGAGCGATCCCTGCGGAAAGCAGAAAGAGGGGGGAGGGAAAGATGTGCTTGGTAGTGGGATCCCGTTAGAGGTGGCAGAAGTTACAGAGAATTATATGTTGGACCCGGAGGCTGGTGGGGTGGTAGGTGAGGACAAGGAGAACCCTATCCCGAGTGGGGTGGTGGGCAGATGGGGTGAGGGCAAATGTGTGGGAAATGGGAGAGATGCGTTTGAGAGCAGAGTTGATGGTGGAAGAAGGGAAGCCCCTTTGTTTAAAAAAGGAAGACATCTCCTTCGTCCTGGAATGAAAGGCCTCATCCTGAGAGCAGATGCGGCGGAGACGGAGGAATTGTGAGAAGGGGATGGCATTTTTGCAAGAGACAGGGTGGGAAGAGGAATAGTCCAGGTAGCTGTGAGAGTCTGTAGGCTTATAGTAGATATCAGTAGATAGGCCGTCTCCAGAGATGGAGGCAGAAAGATCAAGAAATGGGAGGGAGGTGTCAGAAATGGACCAGGTAAATTTGAGGGCAGGGTGAAAGTTGGAGGCAAAGTTAATGAAGTTGACAAGCTCAGCATGCGTGCAGGAGGCAGCGCCAATGCAGTTGTCGATGTAGCGATGGAAAAGAGGGGGTGAATACCCTTATAGACTTAGAACATGGACTATTCCACAAAGCCAACAAAAAGGCAGGCATAACTGGGACCCATACGGGTGCCCATGGCTACACCCTTGGTTTGGAGGAAGTGGGAGGAGCCAAAGGAGAAATTATTGAGAGTAAGGACTAATTCTGCTAGACCAGGGGTCAGCAACCTTTACCACTGAAAGAGCCATTTGGACCCGTTTCCCACAGAAAAGAAAACACTGGGAGCCACAAAACCCGTTTGACATTTAAAATGAAATAACACTGCATATAACGTTTTGTTTTGCCTTTATGCTATGTATAAACAAACTATAATGTGTTGCATTTATGAAATCGATGAACTCCTGCAGAGAAAACGAAATTACATTTCTGCATGCAACAAAAACATTTTGAACTCCGAAAAAAAGATGTTGGGTTGAAGGTTACTTTTAAGTAAAATACTCAACATCTATTTGAGTCCTTCTTGTATTTATGAAAAACGCTAAACTTAAATTTCCGCCAGCAGCAAACCAAAAATAACGTCAGCCAGCTGTCAACCTGAAAAATAAAAGGACTATTTCACTGAACAATGAAAAAATATGAATATACGTAAAATAATAGGCAATTAAAATATTTATCATACTTGGTTAATGGGATTTCTGCTCCTGGACCGCAGCGCACAGCGTCTGCACATCAGGGCTGTATGACGTCACCTTCATCTTTACACAGAATCACAAGCTGTCATCTGTGAGGCGTGCGCGATGTTTGTCTTTAATAAAGTTCATGTTGGAGAACACCTGCTCACATACATATGTGGATCCAAAGATCAACAGGACTCCAAGCGCATACTTTTTAATGTTTACATAAATGTCAGGGATAGCATTCCATGTTTCGAGCACAAGTTTGTCCGGTTCGAGGAGGTTTTCAATATCACTCCATTTGTGATTCTGAGCAAGAACGGCCTTCTGACGGGCAACATCTTCAAGGTCTGCTGTCAAGCGTCTAAACTTGGACACCCATAGGTCTTTGTCCGCTATGTCGGCCAGTTCCATCTCAAGATCAGGTTGACTCACACCTGCCAATGCAGTCGTATTCAGTAGGGATGGATCGATGCTTAGGGGAGTGACCGGGAAGGATAATGTGTTTTTTTCCTCTCTGAACTCACAGAAGCGTTTCCCAAATGATGTTTGCATTGCGATGATTGCAGAATGTAAATACTCCGAATTTATCATGTCGTGACCTTGTTTGAACTCTCTCAAATTGGGGAAGTGAGACAATGTGCCTTTCTGTAAATCTCTGGCAAGCACTGGCAACTTGTGCTCGAATGCCAAGACATCCTCCAACATGTGCAGGGCTGTACGTCCTTTCCCCTGAAGAGCTGTGTTCAGCGTGTTCAGGTGCGCTGTCATGTCTACCATGAAGTGTAGCTTTTCCAGCCACTCTGACTGTTCCAGCTCAGGAAAGGTGAGCCCTTTGCTGCCCAGGAAAGTTTTCACTTCTTCCAGACACGCGACAAAGCGTTTCAGCACCTCTCCTCTGGATAGCCAGCGATAAAAACACGTTGTAGCGGTGTGCTACACGCAGTCAGTAAACTGCAGTCAAAGATAACTTTATTTGAACTAAACAGCCTTGCTTTTAAGCCTCCCTCAACCCGCCCCCCATGGGCGCGGATGCTCCAAAAGACACGTACTCACAAATCCCCGCAGGCTATCTCCCTTAGCCTGAACGCTGGCTAATTGTGAGCCGGTTTGGATGTGCCAGGAAATGGGTCGCCACAACGTTTTATTTAGATTGTACAAGATCACCATAATCTTCAAATTTAGAATTACATTTCAAAAACTAACAAACTAACATAAAATACATTTTAATTAAATACTGACCATTTATTTTCCAAAGCCACAGGGAGCCGCAGCACAGAGATGAAAGAGTCGCATGCGGCTCCGGAGCCACTGGTTGCTGACCCCCGTGCTAGACGGAGGAGAGTGGTGGTAGAGGGGAATTGGTTAGGTCTGGAATCCAAAAAGAAATGGAGAGCTTTGAGACCTTCCTGGTGGGGGGATGGAGGTATATAAGGACTGGACATCCATGGTGAAAATAAGGCGTTGGGGGCCAGGGAACTTAAAATCATTGAAAAAATTCAAAGCGTGAGAAGTGTCACGAACATAGGTGGGAAGGGATTGAACAAGGGGGGGATAAGACAGTGTCAAGGTATGCAGAAATGAGTTTGGTGGGGCAGGAGCAAGCTGAGACAATGGGTCTACCTGGACAGGCAGGTTTGTGGATCTTGGGTAGGAGGTCGAAACGGGAAGTGCGGGGTGTGGGAACTATGAGGTTGGTGACAGTGGATGGGAGATCCCCAGAGCTGATAAGGTTGGTGATGGTATCGGAGACAATGGCCTGGTGCTCCTTAGAATCATGAAAATGATTCTGGGAAATCTTGCCATATGAAGAGTGCTTGATGGATCTGGGCCTGTATTGGAATTCAGAAGAATGAGAAACCTCATTGAACCCGATGGAATGGTGAAAGTGTGGTAGAGTGGATGTGGGGGGGGGGTGTTTCCTATGAGTCTAAGACCAGAGGACACAGCCTCAGAATAGAGGGGCGCTCATTTAGAACGGAGATGAGGAGGAATCTCTTTAGCCAGAGGATGGTGAATCTATGGAATTTTTTGCCAAGTCTATGGGAATATTTAAGGCAGAGGTTGATAGATTCTTGATTAGTCAGGGCATGAAGGGATATGGGGAGAAGGCAGGTGATTGGGGCTGAGAGGGAAAATGGATCAGCCATGATGAAATGGCGGAGCAGACTCAATGGGTCAAATGGCCTAATTCTGCTCCTATATCTTATGGTCTTATAATACCCAGAAGGAAGTGGGATGGGTGAGGAATACTGGTAGGAGCAGGAGGGAGGTGGTGATAATGTGAAGGCTGGGGTTTGGGCACACAGGGTTAAATAGTACATTGTTTTTAATGAAGAAATGCCGTAACAGGAGGGGCGAGTATTGTGGTCAGCAGGAAATGGTTGAGCATGCACTGTTGAGGTGTCCAAGACACACTCAAGGCTGATTGTAAGTTATCACGGAATAAAATGCAATTTAACATTAACAACCTTTCTCAGAAAGGATTGGAGGGTTATTGCTTTAAGTACACAGTGTGGTTCCTTAAGAACACTGGTCTTTTTTATGGCAGCCAAAAACACAGGTAGATATCCAGGACCCTGCTCTCTAGTTCAGCAGGAGGTGGTAATTATCTTTAAGGTCTTTTAGCAGTGTGGTGAGTATCATTTGTAGTGCTGGCGACTAGGGTTCAATTCGGTAAGGAATTTGGATGTTCTCCCTGCGACGGCACAGGTTTCCTCCAGGTTCCTCCCTGTTTGACTCACCGGACAGACGCAGCTGCTGGATATGAAGTAGCCTCTTTATTCGATAAAATGAGACACAGCAGCTACAGCATATAGAGACTCCTTTGGAGGAGAGGCCTGTTTGACCCAACACTACGTGACATTTTATCAGAGGACAATTCTATATTTACACTGTATCTACAATGCTTCCTTTGAGCTACATAAAGTTTTCACACCTCTCCTTCTTCGGCCAAAATGAACGATAAACCGCATTGTCTGGTTTTCAGTTAACTGGTGTCCACAGTTCCAGGAGACTATCGTCCAGGGCTGCATTTTAAATTTAGTCTACAATCCATGCTCAGGCCTAGAGATTGGTTGCTGAAGTTAATACTTGCCATATTCTTGAATTCCAGAATATGCTCTCATACTCTGTAATCCCTATGTCTTTGGTATGTGGAGTACTGCGTACAGTTCTGGTCGCCCCACTATAGGAAGGACGTTGGGGCTTTGGAGAGGGGGCAGAAGAGGTTTACCGGGATGCTGCCTGGTTCAGAGAGTATGTGGTATAACAAGAGGTTGGATAAACCTGTGTTGTTTTCTCTATTGCTCTGGAGGCTGAGGGGAGATCTGATAGAGGTTTATAAGATTATGAGAGGCATAGACAGAGTAGACGGGGGTATCTGTTTCCCGGGGTTGATATGTCTAACACCAGAGGGCATGCTTTGATGGTGAGAGGGGGTCCATTCAAAGGGGATGTGAGGGGTAAGTTTTTTACTCGGAGAATGGTGGACGCCTGGTGTGGCGGTGGAGGCAAATAACATTGAGGCTTTTAAGAGATGTTTGGATAGGCCCATGGATGTGAGGAAGATGGGAGGTATGTGGACACGATGTAGGAAGGAGGGATTGGTGTTGTTGTTCCTTTCTGCACCAGGTGGCACATCGGGTGCAACCCGGCTCTTTCTTCAGCACTTTTGTCTGTTTTTTAGCTCGACGCTCGACCCGGCACGGATGGAAAGCGTGCAAGGGGCTGGCTGGATTCGAACCCGGGACCGCTCGCCCCGAAGTCTATCGCACATGCCACTACACCACCAGCCGGCAGGAGGGATTAGTGTTTGGGTGATCCTGGCTCAGCACAACATTGTGGGCTGAATGGCCCGCTCCTGAGCTGTACTCTTCTGTGTTCTATACACTCTATGTGGGAGGAAGCCGGAGCAGCTGGAGAACGTACAGGCAGTGGTGGGATACAGCTGGGTCACTGGCACTGTAAAGATCGGCATTAGCCACTGCATATCGTGCTGTCTGTTAAATTTAATTCAATTTTATGCCTTTGCACTGTCCTGCTGCCCCAGACCCCATGTTTCACATCATGTCAGACAGAGGCCACTTTACTGGGTACACCTACACCAGGGTCCTGAAAAACACTGTCTCCTTTTTACTGTGACTGTACCAGCAGTTATGGTCGAAATGACAATGAAGTGAATTGACTTGACCCGCTCATTAATGCAAATATCTAATCAGCCAATCATATGGCAGCAATGCAATGCATAAAAGCATGCAGACACGGTCAAGAGGTTCAGTTATAAACAGGGGAAAGTCTGCAGATGCTGGAAATCCAAAGCAAAATGCTGGAGGAGCTCAGCAGGTCAGGCAGCATTGATGAAGGGTTATAAACAGTCCTGGAGAGGACTCTCAGCCCAAAACGTTGTTTACTTTGTTCCATTGATGTTGGAACCTGCTGAGTTTCTCCAGCACTTTGTGTGCGTGATGCTCTGGATTTCCTGAGTTTTTGTAATGCATCGTAAAGCTGCCAAAATGCCTCAGACGAGGAGGAGGGTGAAGAATTAGGCCCGTCGAGTGTGCATCATCATTCCGTCATGGCGGATGCACAACAAGAGAGTTTGTGTGTGTGTGAGAGAGAGAGAGAGAGAGAGAGAGAGAGAGAGAGAGAGAGTCAGACAAACACTTGTCACGTTCTGCTCTGGGCTCATAATCTGCTAATCCGTTTAACACTGTTTTGAGATTTTGGAGATGTTCCATGTCATCCTCACTGGGAACAATGATGTTGCCCAGACAGCCTTGCAGCACCCGGCCCACTGCATTTTCACTCGGAGAACGGTGGACGCCTGGTGTGGCGGTGGAGGCAAATAACACCAAGGCTTTTAAGAGATGTTTGGATAGGCCCATGGATGTGAGGAAGATGGGAGGGGTGTGCCTCACAGCACCCGGCCCATTGCATTCTGCGGGAGTGCAGGTTCCGATGCTACTCCAAAATCACTGCTATAGAGATGAAGCCCTTTTTGAGCATTTATGGTGAGATTTGCAGAGATCTTGGGCAGAGGATATTGATCTACTTTCAGTACTGTGCTGATAGTGAGTTTAAAATCTCCACAGATCTTGTCACCCATTTGCCTTGGCTACTGGAACCATGGGCGTTGCCCACGGGCTTCACTCAACCTAGGACAGATTTCCATCAGCCTCCATGTGATCCAGCTCACTGACTACCTTACCACAGGTGCTATCAGGAACCGGACGGGCTTCGTAAAACTTGGGTGTGGCATTTTCATTTACCCTTGATGTGTTTGAGTTTTCCAGCGTCACCCTTGAACACTGCTGTGGCATCATGCAGAACCCTTCTCAATTCACTTTCGGTGACTCTGTTTCAGGGGGTGTGGCACGCAAATGTGGGAAGGAGCGCCAATCACGTCCCCACGATTCTGGGCTTCCTGGTTTTACCGCCTCCAAGCTCAACATGGCTTGCTGATTGTGGCATTCCTCTGTTACGACTGTCATTCCCACAGGAGTAATCTTTTCCCCAGTACAAGTTCTTAATTGGATATCTGTAGGCTTCGGTTCAGTACCTTTGAAATGCTGTTCAAACTCATTTTGTGGAATGGCTGAAACAGCGGAGCCAGTGGCCATTTCCGTTTCCACTAATTTGCCGTTCACTTCTGGTGTGTGCCACATTGCTTATCTATAGTTAGTCTTCACATTATAAATGTCCAGGCTACCCAGTCCTGTGTCACTCTCATCATTATCAGATTTGACATCAACAGCAAGCAGATCAGTGCTCATTTTGAAACTGCAGCTGGACTGTTCATCTGATTCTCTTCCCTGTGCTCACTGTTAGCTGGATGACATCATGGGTACCAGTGAGGATGACAAGGAACATCTCTGACCTCTCAAGACAGTGTTAAACAGATTAGAAGATTATGGGCTCAGAGCACGATGTGACAAGTATGAATTCTTTAAAGCAAGTATCACCCACTGTGGTCACACCATTGAGGCGCAAGTTTTACACAAGAGTGCTGTGAAAATTCAAGCAGTGGTGGATGCCCTAAGGGTGTGTCACAGTTGGGGTCCTTTTTAGCAACTATCAATTACTACAACAGGTTCTTGCCAAACTTGGCTACTGTGACACACTGGAACTCGTTTGTGGTGAACTATGTGTATACCTGTCGGGACACGCCCCTGCTGACTGCTCCTGTGGCTCCTCCCACAGGCCCCTGTATAAAGGCGATTGGAGGCCTGACGCTCGGCCTCAGTCTCCAGGACATTGTATGATGGACACTCACTCCTGGTTCCTTCTTCCAGTCAATAAAAGCCGATATCTCGCCTCACGTCTCAGTGTGAGTTATTGATGGTGCATCATCGTTACCACAGATCAGGAAGAAATGACAATGGACAAAGCAGTGTCAGGTGGCTTTCCAAAGGCAAAGGAAATGATGATATCAGACACTGTACTCACACGTTACGATTCACATCGTCCAGTGAAGCTAGCCTGTGACCCCTCGCCTTATGGTACGGGTGCAGACGTGTCACATGTTATGAGTGATGGAAGTGAAAGCCCCATGGACTTTTCATCACTATCCTTTACAGAGAAAAATTAGTCACAGATTGACAGAGAGGCCTTGAGCCTGGTTTGGGGTGTAAAACATTTCAAATAATACTTGTACGGGAGAGAGTTTACCCTCATTACTGATCGTCAGCCACTGGTGCCCATTTTCAGTCCACAGAGGGTTTTCCACTCACAGCAGCAGCCCGAAAGCAGAGACGGCCCTGTTTCTTGGGGGGGCAACAGCTACAAGATTGAGTTCAAGAGGGCGACTAAACAGAGAAATGCTGATGGGTTGTCCTGTTCACCTTCCTCAGCCGAGGGCTGTGAGCATGCCTGTTGATGGGGCAGTTAGAGAGTGAGTAGTGCAAATGGCAACTGATTTCTGAGCCAGTGTCACAAGCAGGTAACTTACAGCAGGAATGACTCATTCAGATACAGCCACAGAGAGGGAGTTACCAAAGGCGATGGAAGATGAGGTGCGATCCTGAAACACAACATCGGGCCTTGTCCTAACGGGAGACGGGAGAAATGAGAGCACTTGCCAACTGTTTATCCCCTCACAGACAGAAGCTGCCGGCGTTCTGACTTTCTCCTCCAGCGTTCCGTGTCGGTTTCTCTTGCAGTCGCACCATGACGCCAGCAGGGGGCGGCCCCGCGGCGTCTAACTTCACCATCTCTTTAAATTCTTGCGGAAAGACTCTGCTGTCGGATTCAATACCCCTTCAGGTTGGGATTGTGAACTCCGTTCGGTGATAACAGTCCGGAATAGGTGCTGGAGTTAGAGAGCTCTAAACAAGACTCCCAGAACCCTCACGCTGCCGTGAGGGAGAAGGTATTGGAGGCTCGGGAGTCACACCTCAAGGTTCAGGAACTGTTATTACCCCTCAACCATTCATTATACGTCTTCGACCAGAGGGGATAACCTCACTTGCCCCATCACTGAACTGCTCCCACAACCTATGGGCTCCCTTTCACGGAATCTTCACCTCATGTCCTCGATTTTTAATACTTATTTATCATTATTATTTCTTTCTTTTTAATATTTGCACAGTTTGTTGTCTTCTGCGCACTGGTTGCCCGCCCTGCTGGTGCGGTCTTACACTGATTCTATTACGGTTATTGGATTACGGATGACCTCAGCTGGTCCCTCAATATCACCTCCCTGAACAAGAATGGCACAGCAGCGCCTCCACGTCCTGAGGAGACTGAGGCGGGTGAGGCTTCTCCATCTCAGCGGAGCACCACTGAGGGCGTCCTGACAAGCTGCATCTCCATCTGGTCCGGGAGCAGCCGAGCATCGGACCCGATGTCCCTACAGAGGACGGTGAGAATACCATCCATTGTGGACATGTTTCAGGAGCTCTGCCTACCCAGGGCCCTCAGTATTATTAAGGATCCCACCCATCCATCCAGCATCCAATTTGACTTTCTACCTCAGGCAGGAGACTCCGATGCATAAAGATAAGAACGGTCAGGATGGGAAACAGTTTCTTCCCCCAGGCCATCGGGCTTCTGCACTCCCTGCCCAACACATTTGAAGTGTCACCAGATAATTTCTTTCTTTCTTTCTTTCTTTCTTTCTTTCTTTCTTTCTTTCTTTCTTTCTTTCTTTCTTTCTTTCTTTCTTTCTTTCTTTCTTTCTTTCTTTCTTTCTTTCTTTCTTTCTTTTTCAATCTTTTTATTAAATTTCATATAAAAAAAACAACACATAATAATGAATAGATTACAAATTCAATAAACTTGAGATTACATTAGTAATAGGATAATAATATCCTATTAAACATCAATCAACAAAAGGTACATAAATCAATCAAGTCTATATAGATATATATGAAAAAAAACAAAAATAATCATCAAAAAAGAAAAAAAAATTGAAATTATATATGAGAAAAAATATATATTGAAAAAAAAATACTAAACTGAACTAACATGGGCAATAATAGCACTTTATAAATATATGAAGGTGTCAAGAAAAGAACTCCGGAACTCCATACCTGAACAAGGATAAGTAGAGAAAAGGATCTGAAATAGGCCAAATTAATTCATATGAAAGTGTCGAATAAATGGTCCCCAGGTTTCTTCAAATTTAATTGAAGAATCAAAGATAGTGCTTCTAATTTTTTCCAAACTCAGATAAGAAATAGTTTGGGAGAACCACTGAAATGTAGTAGGAGGATTTACTTCTTTCCAGTTTTGTAATATGGACCTTCTGGCAATTAATGTTACAAAGGCAATCATTCGTCTGATTGAAGGGGAAAGCTGATTGCCATCTTCATTTGGTATACCGAAAATTGCAGTAATAAAATGGGGTTGTAAATCGATATTCCATACTGAGGAAATGACATCAAAAATGTCCTTCCAATAGTTATGTAAAGTGGGACATGACCAAAACATGTGAGTCAATGAAGCCACTTCTGAGTGACATCTGTCACATTGAGGGTTGATATGCGAGTAAAATCGGGCAAGCTTATCTTTAGACATATAAGCTCTATGTACAATTTTAAATTGTATTAAAGCATGTTTAGCACAAATAGAAGAGGAATTAACCATTTGTAAAATTTTTTCCCATTTATCTGTTGATATATTACATCGAAGTTCTTTTTCCCATTCTTGTTTAATTCTATCCGATATTTCTGGCTGTATCTTCATAATCATGTTATAAATAAAAGCTACTAATCCCTTCTGACAAGGATTAAAAGTAAAAATCAAATCTGAAAAATCCGATGGAGTTGAATTAGGAAAAGATGGAAGAATTTTATGTAAGAAATTTCTAATTTGTAAGTATCTAAAAAAATTAGATTTAGGTAATTCAAATTTGTTGGAAAGTTGATCAAAGGACATCAAAGTACCTTCAAAAAAAAGATCACGAAAACATTTTATACCTTTCCTTTTCCATATACTAAAAGCTTGATCTGTCAGTGAAGGTTTGAAAAAAAAATTACATAAAATAGGGCTGTCCAGAACAAAGTTTTTCAGATTAAAGAATTTGCGAAATTGAAACCAAATTCGTAGTGTATGTTTAACAACAGGGTTAGATATCTGTTTATTGAATTTGGCTAAATCAATAGGAAGAAAAGAACCAAGAACGGAAAATATAGAATATCCCTTTACCTCACTACATTCCAAATTTACCCACTGTGGGCACACAGGTGAATCCAAATCTAGTTTCCAGTACATTAGGTTACGAATATTATTCGCCCAATAATAAAATCTAAAGTTAGGTAAAGCTAGACCACCATCTTTTTTAGACTTTTGTAATTGCCTTTTGCTTAACCTAGGATTTTTATTTTGCCACACAAATGAGGAAATTTTTGAATCAATATTATCAAAAAAAGATTTAGGAATAAAAATTGGTAAAGCTTGGAATAAATATAAAAATTTCGGTAAAATCATCATTTTAATAGCATTAATCCGACCAACTAATGATAAAAATAAGGGAGACCATCTTGTAGTAAGTTGTTGAATTTGATGAAGCATAGGTAAAAAATTCAGTCCAAATAAATCTTTATATTTCTTGGTGATTTTTATACCTAAATAGATAAAGTTATCAGTAACAACTTTAAATGGCATCCTGTCATTCAATAAGGTTTGCGCGTTTAAAGGGAATAACTCACTCTTATCTAAGTTTAGCTTATAACCAGAAAAGCTACCAAATTGAGCCAACAAGGATAAAATAGCAGGAATAGACCTACTAGGATTAGAAATATATAACAACAAATCATCAGCATAAAGCGATAATTTGTATAACTTCTCATTACGGATAATACCAAAAATATTAGGAGACTCACGAATAGCAATAGCTAAAGGTTCTAATGCAATATTAAATAATAAAGGACTTAAAGGACAACCTTGTCTCGTACCACGAGATAATTGAAAAAAAGAGGATCTATAATTATTTGTAAGAACAGAAGCAACAGGTTTATAATATATTAATTTAATCCATGATATAAAATTAGGACTAAAATTAAAGTTTCTCAATGCATTAAATAAATATGTCCATTCAACTCTATCAAAGGCTTTTTCAGCATCTAATGAGATAACACATTCTGGGGTTGTAGGTGATGAAGTATAAATTATGTTAATCAATTTTCTAATATTAAAAAAGGAATACCGATTCCTAATAAAACCAGTTTGATCTTCTGAAATAATCTGTGGTAATACCTTTTCTAATCTAATGGCTAAAATTTTTGTAAGAATCTTAGAGTCTACATTTAATAATGATATAGGGCGATAAGATGCACATAAAGTAGGATCTTTATCTTTTTTAAGGATTAGAGAGATAGTAGCTTCATAAAACGATTGAGGTAGTCTCTTCTTAACAAACGCATCATTAAAGATTTCACATAGCCAAGGAGAAAGCAATAAAGAAAAAGTTTTAAAAAATTCTAGAGATAATTTGTATTGCATCCTACAATATTTAATATATGCACTTTACTATGTTTATGCATAATTCATTTGTAGGTTTAATTCTAAGTTACTGTGTGTTATGTGCACTACAGTGCTTTACACCCCGGTCTCGTTTGGTGGTATACATGTGTGCAGTTAAATGACAATAAACTTGACTTATTGAGTCTGCCTGCACCAAGACTGGGGTTTGGATACCGTGACGCATATCCACTTTGATAATAAGTTTACTTTGAAACTTGGACTTTGAGCTTAACCAGTCAAAATCATAAGAGACTCTGCAGATGCTGGAAACCCAGAGCAACACACTCACAAAATGCTGGAGAAACTCATCAGGTCAGACAGCATCTATGGAGAGGAATAAACAGCTGACATTTCAGGCTGAGATCCTTGAAAAATTATTTGTGCTGAATTGTTATTTTGGTTATTTGAACAGATCCAACAATATTACACACAAGAAATTCTGTAGATGCTCTAATATTAAAATCAAACATTTTAAGTTTGATTATTAAGATTAAGAATCTGAAAGAGATTGTAGGATTTCCCAATTGTACGTAATCTCCCCTCCTGCAACCCCCCCCCCTCCATGTGTCCACCTCCAGACTCTGTAACCTCCAAAGTCTCTGATATCTTCCTGTTCAGTGGAGGTGAGCGGATAACTTCACTCACCGCAACCCTGAGCTGATTCTACAACCTACAGGCTCACTTTCAAGGACTCTACAACTAATATTGTCTGATTAATTGGTTGATTGATTGACTTATGCATGTATGTATCAATTTATCTTACTACGGCACTGTGCAAAAGTCTTAGGCACACATATATAGTTGGGGAGCCTAAGACTTTTGCACAGGACTGTGCCTGGGGAGGGAAATGGCATGTGTGCAGACACACCCAGCCCTGAGAGCAAGGTCATTTGATGCCAAACAACTGGTTTATTGATCATTACAGAATGTCTCTCTGGTGCTTCCCACTCCCTCCCCTCTCCCTTCCCCTTTTCCCAACCATGATTCCCCTCTCCCTGCCCCCTTCCCACTCTCAGTCCACAATAGAGACCCAGATCAGAATCAGGTTTATCATCACTCACATACGACATGATTTTTTGTGGCAGCAGTACAGTGCAATACGTAAAATTATACAGTACTGTGCAAAAGTCTCAGGCAGCCTAGCTGTGTACAGTACATGTGCCTAAGGCCTTTGCACAGTGCTGCATCTCTCTCTCTCTCTCTCTTTCTCTCTCTCACTCACTCTCTCTCTATTTATTTAATCTTTTTATATGTCTGTCTATGTCTATATATCTATCTTTCATTTCTGTCTGTCTATTTATCTATCTGCCTATCAATCTATCTATCTACCATTTGTCTGTCTATCTATCTATCCATGTCTATCAATCCATCTGTCCATCTATATCTATCTATCTGACTATTTATCTATCTCAAGTCAAGTCACTTTTTATTGTCATTTTGACCATAACTGCTGGTACAGTACATAGTAAAAATGAGACGACGTTTTTCAGGACCCTGGTGTTACGTGACAACAGTACAAAAACTAGACTGAACTACGTAAAAAACAACACAGAAAAAAATCTGTCTATCTAATTATCCATCTATCTGTCAATCTGCCCATATCTGTCTATCTATCTATCTATCTATCTGTCTGTCTATTCTATCTATCGATCTGTCTATTCTATCTATCTATCTATCTATCTATCTATCTGTCTGTCTATCTGTCTATCTGTCTGTCTATTCTATCTGTCTATCTATCTGTCTGTCTATCTGTCTATCTATCTATCTGTCTGTCTATTCTGTCTATCGATCTGTCTGTCTGTCTATCGATCTGTGTGTCGATCTGTTATTTGCTTCTGTATTTACAGTTTGTCTGACTTTACACACTGGTTGTTGATCAGTCTGTATGTACTTTTCATTGTGGTCCCTTACCACACCTGGTCTAACTTACTTTTATCCCGGCCTCTCTCCTAAAGTGCTCTCACAATTTGGGCTGTTAATCTCTATCAGATTACACCCCCCCCCCCCAAAGTACCTTACGATGTTTTGGTACCTTGACGTTGCTAAGTGAGCATCAGATGTTGTAAACATAACTCATTCATGGCAACATGAATCCGCCAGTTTTGAGTTTGGTGGCAACAACTGTGTAACAGGAGCTTTGGGAGGAATCCTTCAATCACACGCACTATGTAAGCAAACAATCTTCTGTTTCCAGTGCTCGGTTTCACAGTGAGACATCAACCCTCTGTTCTGGCAGATTAAAAGAGTTTAAACATAGAATAGCACTGTTTGGCACACGATGTTGTATCGACCTTTGAACCTTCTAGCTGCCCTCTTTCCCCTCCCCCTCCCCCTCTTTATTCTGACCTCTTCCCACTTTGTTTCCAGTCCCGAAACATCGACTGTTTGTTCTGCTCCATGGACGCTGCCTGACACGCCGAGTTCCTCCAGCTTTTTGTGTGTGTTGCTCTGGGTTTCCAGCACCAGCAGAATCCCTTGTGTATTCAATGTGACCCTTCTCACCTACATATCACCCAAGTGCCTATCTAAGAGTCTCTTAAATGTCCCTAACGTATCTGACTCTACCACCACCCCCTGACAGGATGTTCCACACACCCCTCACACCCACCATTCTCTGTAAAAAAACCTTACCTCTGACATTACCCCTATACTTTCCTCCAATCACCTTAAAATTATGCCCTCTCATATTAGTCATTTCCACCCTGGGAGAATGTCTCTGGCTGCCCACTCGATCTATGCTTCTTATCATCACCTCTCATCCTCCTTCACTCTGGAGAAAAAAGCCCCAGTTCACTCAAACTATTTTCATAAGACATGCCCTCTACTTCAGGCAGAATCCTCCTCTGAACCCTCTCTAAAACTTCCACACCCTTCCTAATGCCGGCTCATGTGTTATGTCCCCTGTTGTATGACCTGGGTGATCGTGGTCTTTCCATGACCATGATTGTTCTTGGCAAATCTTTCTACAGAAGTGGTTTGCCATTGCCTTCTTCTGGGCAGTGTCTTTACAAGACGGGTGACCCCAGCCATTATCAATACTCGTCAGAGATTGTCAGCCTGGTGTCAGTTGTCACATGACCAGGACATGTGATCTGTGGCTCAGAATCTCTTTTGCCTCTCTTCTCACAAAGTCTATCCTCTTAGGATGAAATTTCAGTCCTTTCATTCCACCTGCTCCTACACACATCTCACCCTCCTTTTACCATAAGAAATAGGAGCAGAATTAGGCCATCTGGCCCATCGCATCTGCTCTCTCGTTCAATCATGACTGATCCTTTTTTAAATCTCCTCCTCAACCCCATTTCCTGGCCTTCTCTCTGTAACTTTTGATGCTACGTCCAATCAAGAACCAATCGATCTCTGCCTTAAATACACCCAGTGACCTGGCCTCCATATCAGCATGTGGCAACAAATTCCACAAATTCACCACCCTTTGGCTAAAGAAATTTCTCTGCATCTCTGTTTTGAAAGGACACCCCTCTATCCTGAGGCTGTGCCCTTTTGTCCTAGACTCCCCCACCATGGGAAACATCCTTTCCACATCTACTCTGTCTAGGCCTTTCAACATTCAAAAGGTTTCAATGCAATCCCCACCCCCCCATCCTTCTGAATTCCAGCAATTATAAACCCAGAGCTATCAAACGTTCCTCGTATGATAACCCTTTCATTCCTGCAGTCATCCTTGTGAACCTCCTCTGGACTTTCCCCAATGCTAGCACATCCCTTCTAAGACGAGGGGCCCAAAACTGTTCACAATACTCAAGGTGAGGCCTCACCAGTGTCTTATAAAGCCTCAGCATCACATCCTTGCTCTTATATTCTAGACCTCTTGAAATGAATGCTAACATGGCATTTACCTTCCTCACCACCGACTCAACCTGCCAGTTAACCTTCAGGGTGTTCTGCACAAAGACTCTCAAGACCCTCTGCATCTCAGATTCCTGGATTTTCTCCTCGTTTAGAAAATAATTTGCACATTTATTTCTACTACCGAAGTGCATGATCATGCATTTCCAACATTGTATTTCATTTGCCACTTTCTTGCCCATTCTCCTAATCCGTCTAAGTCCTTCTGCATCCTACCTGTTACCTCAACAATACCTGCCCCTCCACCAAGCTTCGTATCATCTGCAAACTTGGAAACAAAGCCGTCTATTCTATCATCTAAATCATTCATATGCAGTCTAAAAAGAAGTGGTCCCAACACCGACCCCCACGAAACACCACTAGTTACTGGCAGCCAACTAGACAAGAATCCTTTTATTCCCACTCGCTGCCTCCTACCAATCAGCCAATGCTCTAACCATGTTAGTAACTTTCCAGTAATACCATGGGCTCTTAACCTGGTAAGCAGCCTCATGTGTGGCACCTTGTCAAAGGCCTTCTGAATGTCCAAATTTACAACATCCACTGCATTCCTTTTAACTATCTTTCCTGCAATCTCCTCAAAGAATTCCAACAGGTTCATCAGGGCAAGATTTTCCCTGAAGGAAACCATCCTGACTTTGTCCTATCTTCTCCTGTGTCACCAAGTACTCCATCACTTCATCCTTAACAATTGACTCTAACATCTTCTCAGCCACTGAGGGCATGCTACCTATAATTTTCTTTCTGCTGCCATCCTCCTTCCTTAAAGGGTGGAGTGACATTTGCAATTTTCAGTCCTCTGGCACCATGCCAGAGTCCAATGATTTTTGAAAGATCATTTCTAATGCCACCACAATCTCTAACGCTACCTCTTTCAGAACCTTGGATGCAGTTCCTCTGGTCCGGGTGACTGTGATCACTGGTTCCCAGGGGTTCTTTTATCTTAAACTCTCTAATCGCCTCCGGTTCATTACATAACACCCGATCCAGTTTAGCTGATCCCCTAATAGGCTCAACGACAAATTACTCCAAAGAGCCACCTCTTAGGCATTCAACAAACTCACTCTCTTGAGATCCATTACCAAACTGATTTTCCCAATCAACCTGCATGGTAAAATCTCCCATGACTACCATAACATTACCCTTCTGACTCGCCTTTTCTATTCCCTGTTGCAACCTGTGGTCCACCTCCCAGTCACTATTAGGAGGCCTGTTTATAACTGCCATCAATGTCCCTTTTACCCTCGCAGTTTCTTAACTCAATCCACAAGGATTCAACATCTTCTGATCTCATGTCACACCTTTCTACTGATTACTTGAGTCTTACTTCAACGGTTGGTGAGTTGGAGAAGATCCTGAGAGGCAGGATTTATGAACATTTGGAGAGGTATAATATGATTAGGAATAGTCAGCATGGCTTTGTCAAAAGCAGGTCGTGCCTTACGAGCCTGATTGAATATTTTGAGGATGTGACTAAACACATTGATGAAGGTAGAGCCGTAGATGTAGTGTATATGGATTTCAGCAAGGCATTTGATAAGGTACCCCATGCAAGGCTTATTGAGAAAGTAAGGAGGCATGGGATCCAAGGTGACATTGCTTTGTGGATCCAGAACTGGCTTGCCCACAGAAGGCAAAGAGTGGTTGTAGATGGGCCGTATTCTGCATGGAGGTCGGTAACCGAGGCACACCACTGGTTCTGTTCTGGGACCCCTGCTCTTTGTGATTTGTAATGGCTGGGGTCACCCATCTTGTAAAGACCCTGTCCAGAAGAAGGCAATGGTAAACTAGTTCTGGTCAGTGTATTTACAAATCGACATGGCACAAAAATGATGACATTGTACCGCTGCCTCAATACAACAAATTTCACGACATTTGTGATTCGGAGAAGCTGTTTGAGAGAGTGGGTCAGGCAGCATCTACGGAGGGAAATGCCCACATTCCTCCTCACAGATGCTCCCTCACCTACTGAGTTCCTTTAGCATCTGTTGTGTTGCGGCAGACTCCAGCTCCTCTATAAATAATGGGGTCGGCTGAGCCCTGATTGGTAAAGGGCATCAAAGGATATGGTGAGGGGGCAGGTGTATGGGGTTGAGTGGGATCTGGGATCAGCCATAATGGAATGTTGGAGCAGACTCGATGGGCTGAATGGCCTAATTCTGCTCCCTTGGCTTAAACACGCAGTTAATGCATGGAAAGACCATGATCTCCCACGTCATATGATACAGCTCATTCTGATGATGATGTGTACTTTGATAACGATTTGGTTGTTTCCCCCCTACTCTCTCAGTCCTGAAGAAAGGCCTTGACCTGAGAAATTGACTGTCCATGTCCCTCCACCACCATGGTCCAGAGCATTGAGCTCATCTGGCATATTGTGTGTTGCCATCGTTTGTCATCTCCTGTAAATCTGGCAGGAGCAAAGGATGTTGGGAATGGCGAAGGTGGTGCGCCGCAGGATTAGTGTGGGACAGGTGCCAGAGAAGGAGTGCCAGGGGTGAGGGATGCGCGGGTGCAGACTCACCCGCCCCTGAGACACCAGACAAGGTCATTTGATTCCAAACAGTTGGTTTATTGATCATTACAGAATGTCTCCCTGGTGCTTCCCACTCCCTCCCCTCTCCCTTCCCCTTTTTCCAACCTTGATTCCCCTCTCCCTGCCCCCTCCCCACTCTCAGTCCACAATAGAGACCCAGATCAGAATCAGGTTTATCATCACTCACGTATGTCATGAAATTTGTTTTTTTTTGTGGCAGCAGTACAGTGCAATACATGAAATGACTACAGTACTGTGCAAAAGTCTTAGGCATCCTGGCTATATATATATGTGTGTGCGCGTGCATGTGTGTGTGCGTGTGTGTATGTGTGTGTGTGTGTGTGTATGTGTGTGTGTGTGTGTGTGTGTGTGTGTGTGTGTGTGTGTGTGTGTGTGCGCGCGTGCGTGTGTGTGCGCGCGTGAGTGTGTGTATGCGTGTGTGCACGGGCATGCATGTGTGTATGTGTGTGCGCACGTGTGTGTGTGTACACGCGTGCACAAAGACCTTTGCACGGTATCGTAGTTTTAGATGTCTTATGTTCTAATGATGAAATGGCAGAACAGACTCGATGGGCTGAATGGCCTAATCCTGCTCTGATAGTTGAAGATATGGAACTTCTGTCAGCCTTGGGCAGTGTTCTACCTGAGAATAGTTTCTGTCAGTTTTGTACGTGAGTATTGAACACATCTGCTCTGCACCCTGTAAACCTAGGCTATAAGCCTAGTAAATATTTAACCGGGAAACAGACAGCATTTGAGTTCTCGTGTCACTTGCAAAACTCTCTGAAAAAGAAACACAATTTCTCCAGCAGAGACCATGTGTTCATTCCTTCCACAGACCCTCAACACTGGGGCTTCTTTCAAAGTCCATACAACTCAGACTGGAGATATCCATCAGACATAGAAACAGAATTAGGCTCCACTATTCCATCGTGGTTGATTTATAATCCCTCTCAACTCCATTCACCTGCCTTCTCCTGAAACCTTTGATGCCCTGACTAATCAAGAACCTATCAAACTCCACATTAAATGCAACCAATGACTTGGCCTCCACAAGTCATTGCTGCATCTGAGGGAGTTCAGTGAGGTTTGGAGGGGAGTGTACGACCTGGGGGCCAGGAAGCCTGGAGACCAGGATCGACTCTGTTTCTAATTAAAGCGTGTAAGAAGATTGAAATCAACGAGGACGAGAGCGGATGTTCAGCGGTATCTGCGTTTGACCGGTCTGCCCATCCCTCTTGCCAGAGTCTTGCACTTTGGGAAAAGTTTGATTGGCGCGGCTTGCGGGCAGGACTTTGTAGTTCATGTTACGATGTGCTTCTGGTTTCTGGTCGCCCCTCTTTACTGCTATTTTGTGTGATTTTGATCGGGGCGGACTGGCTCTGCGGCCTGTGGTGGTGAACTGAACGGAGCTGAGCATTCCTGGACCATTTCAATGACTCTGTGGTTTGAAGTTTTATATTCTGTGCTTTTCACTCGTCTGTTTGCTGTTTACAGGATTTATCCTTCTTTTTGCATGTAGTGTTTGCAGCTTTCTTTCAACGAGTTTCATAGTGTTTCTTAGTTCTGTGGCTGTCTGTGGGAAGACGGTTAACACTGCACACTTATAAAATAAGTGTACTTTAAATCTCTGAATCCTCCTTTCCCTCCGTAATCTTTTGACACCCAGGTTAATTGATAACTTATCAACCTCAGCCGTCTGTGGCAATGAATTCCACAAATGCACCATCCTTTGGTTGCTCTGCTCTAAAGGGTGTCCTTCCATTGTGAGGCTTTGGTCCTGGATTTCCCCACATCCTCTCCACATCTAGTCTATCTGAGCCTTTCAATATTCAATAGGTTTCAATGAGATTCCCCCCCCCCTTCATTCTTCTAAACTCTAGTGAGTCCAGGCCCAGAGACATCAAACGCTCCTCATACGCTAACCCCTTAATTTTCGGGATCGTTCTCGTGAACCTCCTCTGGACCCTCTCCGAAGCCAGAGCACCCTTTCTTAGATGTACTTCGCACACACCAGTAAATCCTGGAGATGGCGGTTTCTGGAACCCAGAGGAACGCAGCAGGTCGAGCAGTAGTTTTTAGCCACTGGGAGGCGAATCTTCGCCGGGGTCAGCTGTGGAGACCAAGTCATTGGGTATATTTAAGGTGGTGGTTGATGAGCCAGAGTGTCACAGGTTATGTGGAAAAAGGGGGTCCCAATGCTGGTTTGCCAGCGCAGCAGAATCAACACATATATCCATTTCCTGATGACACCACTGGCGTTAGCAGGATATCAGATGGTGATGAGAAGGCGTGCTGGAGCGAGGCAGATCAGCTGGGTGAGTGGGGTGGCAGCAACCTTGCACTCAACATCAGTAAGGCCAAAGAATTGACTGTTGGCTTCAGGTAGGGTAAGCTGAGGGAACACGCACCAGTCCTCCTTGACGGATCGGTGTTGGAAAGAGTGAGCAGTGTCAGGTTCCTGGATGCAAACAATTTCTCAACATCCATCCTCATGCAATTACAGTAAAGACACAACGGCAGCTACTGTACATTTCATTAGGAGTTTGAGCTTTGGTATGACACCAACAACTCTCGCAAGTTTCTAGATGTATGGTGGAGAGCATTCTAGCTGGCTGCATCACCGTCTGCTATAAAGCGGTCATTCTACAAGATCAGTCAGCTCCATCGTGGCCACTAGCCTCCCCAGCATCCAGGACATCTTCAAGGAGTGATGCCTCAAAAAGGCGGCGTCCATCATAAAGACCTCCATCCCCAGGACATGCCCTCTTCTCATTGTTACCACCAGGAAGGAGGTACAGAAGCCTGAAGGCACACACTCAATGATTCAGGAACAGCTTCTTCCCCTCTGCCATCAGGGAGGAGGTACAGGAGCCTGAAGACACACACTCAGTGATTCAGGAACAGCTTCTTCCCCTCTGCCATCGGGGAGGAGGTACAGGAGCCTGAAGACACACACTCAACGATTCAGGAACAGCTTCTTCCCCTCTGCCATCAGGGAGGAGGTACAGGAGCCTGAAGACACACACTCAGCAATTCAGGAACAGCTTCTTCCCCTCTGCCATCAGGGAGGAGGTACAGGAGCCTGAAGACACACACTCAGTGATTCAGGAACAGCTTCTTCCCCTCTGTCATCAGGGAGGAGGTACAGGAGCCTGAAGACACACACTCAGTGATTCAGGAACAGCTTCTTCCCCTCTGCCATCAGGGAGGAGGTACAGAAGCTTGAAGACACACACTCAGGGATTCAGGAACAGCTTCTTCCCCTCTGCCATCAGGGAGGAGGTACAGGAGTCTGAAGACACACACTCAGTTATTCAGGAACAGCTTCTTCCCCTCTGCCATCAGGGAGGAGGTACAGGAGCCTGAAGACACACACTCAATGATTCAGGAACAGCTTCTTCCCCTCTGCCATCAGGGAGGAGGTACAGGAGCCTGAAGACACACACTCAGTGATTCAGGAACAGCTTCTTCCCCTCTGCCATCAGGGAGGAGGTACAGGAGTCTGAAGACACACACTCAATGATTCAGGAACAGCTTCTTCCCCTCTGTCATCAGGGAGGAAGTACAGGAGCCTGAAGACACACACTCAATGATTCAGGAACAGCTTCTTCCCCTCTGCCATCAGGGAGGAGGTACAGGAGCCTGAAGACACACACTCAGCGATTCAGGAACAGCTTCTTCCCCTCTGCCATCAGGGAGGAGGTACAGGAGTCTGAAGACACACACTCAGCGATTCAGGAACAGCTTCTTCCCCTCTGCCATCGGGGAGGAGGTACAGGAGCCTGAAGACACACACTCAGCGATTCAGGAACAGCTTCTTCCCCTCTGCCATCAGGGAGGAGGTACAGGAGCCTGAAGACACACACTCAATGATTCAGGAACAGCTTCTTCCCCTCTGCCATCAGGGAGGAGGTACAGGAGCCTGAAGACACACACTCAGTGATTCAGGAACAGCTTCTTCCCCTCTGCCATCAGGGAGGAGGTACAGGAGCCTGAAGACACACACTCAATGATTCAGGAACAGCTTCTTCCCCTCTGCCATCAGGGAGGAGGTACAGGAGCCTGAAGACACACACTCAATGATTCAGGATCAGCTTCTTCCCCTCTGCCATCAGGGAGGAGGTACAGGAGTCTGAAGACACACACTCAATGATTCAGGAACAGCTTCTTCCCCTCTGCCATCAGGGAGGAGGTACAGGAGCCTGAAGTCACACACTCAGTGATTCAGGAACAGCTTCTTCCCCTCTGCCATCAGGGAGGAGGTACAGGAGCCTTAAGGCACACACTCAGTGATTCAGGAACAGCTTCTTCCCCTCTTCCATCAGATTCCTCAATGGACATTGAACCCATGAACACTAGCTCTATTTTTTGCTGTACTTTGGCACGACTTACTTACATTTCTGATTCTACCAGGTAGTTTTTATGTATTGCATTGTAATGCTGCAGCAAGACAACAAATTTCACAATATACCCTCAGGGGCCAATTTATTAGGTACACCAGCTCATTAATGTAAATATCTAATCAGCCAATCACGTGGCAGCAACTCAATGCATTGGAGCATGCAGACACGGTCAAGAGGTTCCGTTGTTGTTCAGACTGAACCTCAGAATGGGGAAGAAATGTGATCTAAATGACTTTGACCATGGAATGATTGTTGTTGCCAGATGGGGTGGTTTGAGTATCTCAGAAACTGCTGATCTCCTGGGATTTTCAGTAGTGAAAAAAGACACACAAAAAAGTAGTGAGGTAGTGTCCATGGGTTCAATGTCCATTGTGAAATTGGATGGCAGAGGGGAAGAATCTGCTCCTAAATCACTGTGTGTGTGTCTTCAGGCTCTCTGATGGTAACAATGAGAAGAGGGCATGGCTTGGGTGATGGGGGTCCTTAATGATGGATACCACTCTTTTTGAAGCATCGCGCCTTGAAGATGTCCTGGTTGCTAGGGAGGCCAGTGTCCATGATGGAGCTGAGATGACAACTTCCTGCAATTTATTTCAATCCCGTGCAGTAGCCCCCACCCACCCCCACCCCATACCAGAAGGCAATGCAAAAAATGGAACACATCCAGTGGATTTGATTGGGGATAGGTAATGTTGCTATGCTGTTGAAGAAAGGATCTAAACATAAACCAGAAATTATGGGCTGGTGAGCCTAACACCAGTTGTGGGAAAGTTATCAGAGGATATTCTAAGAAATTGGATATATGAGTATTTGGGTAGACATGGACTGATTAGGGATAGTCAGCATGGCTTGAAAAGTTGTCAGAAAAGTTTATGAAGGCAACGCAGTGGATGTTGTCTACATGGATTTTAGCAAGGCATTTTGACAAGGTCCTGCATGGAAAGAAGGCTCATTTGCTCAGCATTCAGGATGAGGTAGTAGACATTGGCTTTGTGGGAAAAGCCAGGGAGTGGTCGTGGAGGGTTGCTTCTCTGACTGGAGGCCATTGGTGCTGGACCCCTTGCTGTTTGTCATTTATATCAATTATCTGGATGATAACATGGTTAACTCAGTTAACAAATTTGCGATCAACACCAAGATTGGGGTGTAGTGGACAGTGAGGAAGGCTAACGTGGCTTGCAGTGGAGTCTGGACCAGCTGGAAAAACGTCAGACGGCATTTAATGCAGACAAGTGTGAAATGCTGCACTTCGGGAGGACCAACCAGGTAGGTCTTACACAGCGAACGATAGGGCAGTGAGGAGTGTGGTAGAACAGACGGATCTGGGAACACAGGTACATAGTTCATTGAGAGTGGCATCATAGGTAGATAGGGTTGTAAAGAAAGTTTTTGGCACATTGGTCATAAATCAAAGTATTGTGTACGGGAGATGGGATGTTATGTTGAAGTTGTTAAAAGACGTAGATAAGGCCTTATTTGGAGTATTGTGTAAAAAAGAACAGTCGACGTTTTGGGCCAAGACGGTCCATTGACTGTACTTTTTTCCATAGATGCTGTCTGGCCTGCTGAGTTCCTCCAGCATTTTGTCTGTGCTGCTCGGATTTTCAGCATCTGCAGACTTTCTCTTGTTGAGTATTGTCTGCAATTTTAGTCACCTACCTACAGGTAAGGTGTAAGGTTGAAAGAGTACAGAGAAAATTTACAAGGATGTTTTCGAGGCTGGAGGACCTGAGTTATAAGGCAAGATTAAATAGGTTACAGGTACACAAAATTATGAGGGGTATAGATAGGGTAAATGCAAGCATGCTTTTCCCACTGAGGTTGGGTGGGACTACAATCAGAGGTCATGGGTTAAGGGTGAAAGGTGAAAAGGGGAACATGAGGGGAAACTTCTTCACTCAGAGGGTGGTGAGAGTGTGGAATGAGCTGCCAGTGCAAGTGGTGGATGCGAGATTGATTTCAACGTTGGAGAGAAGTTTGGATAGGTACATGGATGGTAGAGGTATGGAGGGCTAGGGTTCCCGTGCGGGTCAATGGGAGTAGGCAATTTAAATGGTTCAGCCCAGACCAGATGGGTCAAAGGGCCTGTTTCTGTGCTGTATTTCTCTATGGCTCAGTGAGTGGCAGTTCTGTGGGAAAAATGCCTTGTTAGTAAGAGAGGTCCGAGGAGAATGGGCAGACGGGTTCAAGCTGTCAGAAAGGTGGCAGTAAGTTAAATAACTATGCGTTACAACAGTGGCGTGCAGAGAAGCATTGCTGAATGGACAGCATGTCAAACTTTGACGTGGGTAAGCTACAGCAGCAGAAGACCATGAACAAATGGCCATCGTTGGGTATATTTAAGGCAGAAGTTGATAGATTCTTGATCAGTCAGGACATGAAAGGATACGTGGAGAAGGCAGGAGATTGGGGCTGAGAGGGAAAATGGATCAGACACGATGAAATGGCAGAGCAGACGTGATGGGCCAAATGGCGTGACTGTGCTCCCGTCTCTGTTGTCAGCGATAATAAACCTGATTCTGCATTTACTTATTGTGATGCAGCGGGAAACTGGCCCTTCCGACACTTTGAGCCACTCTGCCCAGCAACCCGAGCCTAACCACGGGGCAACTTACAATGACCAATTAACCTACCAACCAATGCGGTGTTTGGACTGTGGGAGGAAACCCACGTGGTCGTTGGGGGAACGTCCAAACTCCTTACAGGCAGCAGCCGGAATTGAACTTGTGTCGCCTGTAACCGGTGCGCATCGCGAGGATCTGAAGATCCACAAACTCTCTCCCGTAAGCCGAACAGCCAAGAATTTCCGTGATATTTATTTAATTGTGTGTGTGTGTGTGTGTGTGTGTGTGTTTTTTTCCCATTTCATACAATTGAAAATAAAAATACATTTACCAGCGCACACAGAAATGAAAACAAACACAAAAATAATTCCAGCATTTTAACAGAACACACATTGAACAGAGTTCAACCTGAATATATCAGCTCGAGCTAAACCCCAGCCCTGGGTAATGCCAAAGAAAACAAAAAACCTACATTTCTACCTTATAACGGTGAATAAATAACAGGGTCCAGGTTATCTCAGGAGTGGGCGACACTTGTACTCACCCCCTATCTCATTTCCATTGGTGACTTCAAGGCAATAAACACTGACTGACATTTACTGTACACGTCAGGGGGTTAAACCCTCTTGTAATGCTTGGTGGAATTGAGAGAGATATATATATATATATCTTGTGTACACAGAGCAACGAATTTTCAAGTATTTATAGGAAGTTGTAAGGAAATCATTGGTTGATAATTCGTATGTCACCAGTCTGAATGCGCCACTCCACTCAAGTGATCATGCACTCCTGCATCTGCCGTCTCGCATACCCCGAGCTCGCATTCCAACTCTCACTCACTCACAACGTTTCTGTTCAAGCAGCACTCACCCCCGCACTGACACATCGCAAAAAAAACAAGTTTTGTGAAGGAAGCCCAGGAGGAGAGTCTTGAGGCATGATTGTCTGTTGCCGCATGGAACTTGACGGGATGCTGTAACTGAGGAACGAGTGGGGCCCACGCGCGCGCACACACCCCCACCCACTCTAACCTCCGAACTGCTCCGGATCCAGATTCGCGAATAGTGCAACGTAAATCAGGTGAGGTGGGGGGGGGGGGTGGTGAGGGTTTTGAACCGTGTGGGGAGGCAGATTCTGTAGCTTTGGGTCTGCCCTGTGATAATGAGGGATCTGCGATCGCGTGTGTGGTTCGGACTTAAAGTGCATCATCGTTTGACTGTTTCTCGTGTACAGGTGTGGTGTGTGTAGGTGTGTGCGAGACCATGAGGGACCAACTGTGTGAGTGTGCAAGTGTGATAACACTTTAGAGAGAAAAAAGTGAGAGAAGTGCTTCAAGGCAGCAGTCGATGAAAACACAAAATAAAACCAGGAAGCTTTGTCGCGACGCAAACGTTTCACCAACTTCCTTTGAGTCTCAAACTCTCTTCATCCACAAATCAGCAGAGAGTCCGTTATTTGAAGCAGGCAACAGCTTTCCGTCAGATCAACGTAACATCCGAGGGTGGAGGAGAGGATTCCTGCTGGTGCTCTTCACACGTCTGTTTCCCACCAGCCAAGACGCTCTCAGCAATGGATGTGTGCTGCAGAAAGGTGACATTTGCCACGAGACTTGTATCAGCCGGGTCAGTCGTTCACGCTTACTGTTCACGGGGAGCCACTAGGGTCGGCAGGCAGCGGTTAACGAAACGCAGACCACCCCCTGTCCACTTCAGAGGGGAAGATCACCAACTGGGATTGTTCCGAAGCAGTGTCCAGGAATTCCAGGCAACGCAAGGTGGGAAGGCGTTCACGCACACAATCTTGGATGTAAGGCGGACAATCTGCGCTCGATGCATTGCTTGCCTGGGGTCAGAATTAGATTCTATTATCACAGGTGTACATGGTGAAATTCCAAAGTAAACTTACTATCAAAGTACATAGTGTACATGCCACCAGATAGTACTCTGACATTCAGGCATTCACAGTAAACTTTGTTTTTGTGGTCAACATCAGATTTCTGCTTATTTGGGACAACCCTTAAAGAACAAAAGCTAATCAAGAAAATTCCGTTTGTTTATTTGGGACAGTATGCCACTTAACTGGGGCAGGAGTCTATTGCTGAAAAGTTTTTGACTAAGGTCAGTCGTGTGCACAACATTAGACGCTACATTGAGCTTTGAGCGGACAGCTTTAAAGCAGCATCACATATGTTTGTTTGTGATTTTGTCCCTGGCAGTTACTGCTTAATAAACAGTAAGAGACGGAAACAGCAATAAATAACCCTTCTAGTTCAGGGCAGACAGAGATGGACGTACTGAGCAGTAAGTAAATAGCATCGGTAGTTTGTTCTAAAATTGTTTTGTATGGGGCTACTTTCTGTTTCCTGGTGGATATTTTTTGTAAATTTTGGACGTTTTCACTAAGTTTTGTAGGTTTGATTTTTGACACTCCCTTGCACTAAAGTGCTAAGTGACTTCAGCCACTTTTCTCTTTGGTCATAACCCAGGATGTAACAGCGGCCCAAAAGGGATCAGCTCAGATGGGAGACTGGGTCAGGATGGACCTATTGGGCCGAAGGGCCTGTTTTTCTGCCGTACACGACTCAATGGCTGAATAAAACACTTACATTTGTTGATGCTCCGCACATCCTCGTCGTTGGAGATTATCTGAGAGAGCCCCTCCATCAGCAGCAGTGCCTTCTGGTATCGTTGAATGCAGTCCGGCCCCTGCTGAAACATCTCGTCCAGCGCCGTCGACTGCACCTGAAGGTGGACCAAAGCACCATTTCCGTTTAATTCTGCCATGGACGGTCCCAAGCCCCGTGGGAAACGAGGAGGGTTGGCCATGGGGGCTAGCAGCCCCACCCCGTAAAAACCCAGAGAGGAAGAATACACTGCCTTAGGATAAAGGGACGTTCATTTGGAACAGAGGAGAGGAGGAATTTCTTTAGCCAGAGGGTGGTGAATCTGAGGAATTTGTTGCCACAGGTGGCTGTGGAGGCCAAGTCATTGGGTATATTTAAGGCTATCGATTCTCGATAGCCAGGGCATGGAAGGTTACGGGGAGAGGGCAGGAGATTGGGGTTGAGAGGGAAATGGTGGAACAGTCTCGATGGGCCAAATGGCCTAATTCTGCTCCAGTATCTTAAGGTCTTAATAACTTATCAGTGCTCTGCATGCATGTACAACAGAGGTCAGTACAGCATTGATGCAGGCAGAATGTCTCATAATGCCAATCTAAGTTAATCTCATCTGCCTGCACGTGGTACAGGTGCCTGCACTTGCTGTCTGTCTCACCACTGACCCTGCTCCTGTCAGCACCCCAGGCACCCACCACTCAGTGGAATAAAAGTTTGTTCTGGAAGTTTCCTTTAAACCTCCTCCCTACCCTAAATCCATACACCAAGACCACAGGATACGGGAGCAGAATTAGACCATTCGGCCCATTACTTCTGCTCCACCGTTCCACCATGGCTGACTTATTAGCCCTCTCAACTCCATTCTCCCTGTATCCTTTGACCTGCCCTGCTAATTAAGAACTTGGCAATGAATTCCACAGATTCATCACCCTCTGGCCAAAGAAATTCCTTCTCATCTCCATTGTAATCGGACGTCCCTCTACTCCAGGTGCCTGGCATAAAAAAGAGGGTTGGGGACCCCTACTCTATTCTGAGTCTGTGCCCTCTGGTCACAGACTCCCCCACTATAGGAAACATCCTCTCCACATCCACTCTATCTGTGTCCTCTGGTCCTAGACTACCCCACACTATAGGAAACATCCTCTCCACATCCACTCTATCTGTGTCCTCTGGTCCTAGACTCACCCACTATAGGAAACATCCTCTCCACATCCACTCTATCTGTGTCCTCTGGTCCTAGACTCCCCCACTATAGGAAACATCCTCTCCACATCCACTCTATCTGTGTCCTCTGGTCCTAGACTCCATCACTGTAGGAAACATCTTCTCCACATCCACTCTATCTGTGTCCTATGGTCCTAAACTTCCCCACTATAGGAAACATCCTCTCTACGTCCACTCTATCTGTGTCCTCTGGTCCTAGACTCCCCCACTATAGGAAACATCCTCTCCACATCCACTCTATCTTTGTCCTCTGGTCCTGGAAACCCCACTGTATGAAACATCCTCTCCGCATCCACTCTATCTGTGTCCTCTGGTCCTAGACTCCCTCACTGTAGGAAACATCCTCTCCACATCCACTCTATCTGTGTCCTCTGGTCCTAGACTCCACCACTATAGGAAACATCCTCTCCACATCCACTCTATCTGTGTCCTCTGGTCCTAGACTCCCCCACTATAGGAAACATCCTCTCCACATCCACTCTATCTGTGCCCTCTGGTCCTAGACTCCCCCACTATAGGAAACATCCTCTCTACATCCACTCTATCTGTGCCCTCTGGTCCTAGACTCCCCCACTATAGGAAACATCCTCTCCACATCCACTCTATCTGTGCCCTCTGGTCCTAGACTCCCCCACCATAGGAAACATCCTCTCCACATCCACTCTATCTTTGTCCTCTGGTCCTAGACTCCCCCACTATAGGAAATATCCTCTCCACATCCACTCTATCTGTGTCCTCTGGTCCTAGACTCCCCCACCATAGGAAACATCCTCTCCACATCCACTCTATCTTTGTCCTCTGGTCCTAGACTCCCCCACTATAGGAAATATCCTCTCCACATCCACTCTATCTGTGTCCTCTGGTCCTAGACTCCCCCACTATGGGAAACATCTTCTCCACATCTACTCTATCTGTGTCCTCTGGTCCTAGACTCCCCCACTATGGGAAACATCCTCTCCACATCCACTCTATCTGTGTCCTCTGGTCCTAGACTCCCCCACTATAGGAAACATCCTCTCCACATCCACTCTATCTGTGTCCTCTGGTCCTAGACTCCCCCACTATAGGAAACATCCTCTCCACATCCACTCTATCTGTGTCCTCTGGTCTTAGGATCCCCCACTACAGGAAACATTCTCTCCACATCCACTCTATCTGTGTCCTCTGGTCCTAGACTCCCCCACTATAGGAAACATCCTCTCCACATCCACTCTATCTGTGTCCTCTGGTCCTAGACTCCCCCACTATAGGAAACATCCTCTCCACATCCACTCTATCTGTGTCCTCTGGTCTTAGACTCGATCACTACAGGAAGCATCCTCTCCACATCCACGCTTCCTAGGTCTTTCAATGTTTGGTTCGTTTCGTTGATATTCCCCCTCACTCTTCTAAACTCTAGCAAATACAGGCCCAGGGCCATCTAATACCCGTCCAGCCTGGAAGGAAGAGCCACACCATCTACTCTGTCTATACTCCTCACAAACCTCAATCAGATCTCCCCTGAGACTCCAACAGTCCAGAGAAAACAATTCAAGTTTGTGTAACCTCTTCTTATAGATCAGACGCTCTAATCACCTGGAACTTTTCTGAATGCTCTCCATAGCCTCCCCATCCTTCCCGTAAAGAAACTACTTAGCGATTCTATTTATTTGCTCACTTGTGAAAGTCTGCGAGAAAATGACAGATATGGTGACATATACGTAACTTCGATGATAAATTTATTCTCAACTTTATTGTCTCCAATATTGAAAGGCCCAGATTGAGTTGTGGATGGTGGGGTGGAGATAGGTCCCTACCAGAGGAAGTGTGAAGTGCTCCTTCCCTCTGCTGTCCTGCAGGTCACCCCTGGGCAAGGTGAGGCATCTGCTTAGCCCCACAGTCAGGATCACGTGAAACTATGGGAGCAGGTGGTGGAACAGCCTGTACATATCCTGTCCCGGCTATGAGACCAGGCAGACAATCTCTGAAGAGTATTGATAATGGCTGGGGTCACCCATCTTGTAAAGACACTGCCCAGAAGAAGACAATGGCAAACCACTTCTGTTGGAAAATTTGCCAAGGACAATCATGATCACAGACAGTAAGACACGGCACATAATGGTGATGATGCTGAGATCGAGTGGATATGGCGAGGATGATTCTTATGCTGGTGGAGTCTAGGACCTGAGGATATAACCTCCGAATAGAGGGACGTCCACTGAGAACAGACATGAGGAGCAACTTCTTCAGCCAGAGGTTGGTGAATCTGTGGAATTCGTTGTCACAGACGGCTGTGGAGGCCAAATCATTGGGTATATTTAAAGTGGAGGTTGCTAGGTTCTTGATTAGTCAGGGTGTGAAAGGTTACGGAGAGAGGGCAGGAGAATGGGGGTGAGAGGGACCGTAAATCAGCCACAATGGAATGGTGGAGCAGGCTTGATGGGTCGAATGGTCGCATTCTGCTCCTACGTCATAAGGATTCCTAACACAATGATACAGTAGATACTCTCTCTGCCTCACTACTCCAGGGACCTTGGGATGCTGTCTGTGTGGAGTTTGCAAGTTCTCAGAGAGAGAGAGAGTGTAAGTCAAAGTGGGAAGCAGTGAGGCAGGAAGAGTGAAGCTGTGTTTGGAGAAGCAGCTGAACCTGTGCTCCTATTCTGATACGTCCCTCCACAGCTGAAGTTTCTGTTCAGAGGTCCCTGTGTGACTCTCTGGGGAACAGACTTTAACCTACCTCTTGTCAACCAGCTAGTTTCTTCCTCTCTTTGTTGTGCCTACAATCTCCCATCAATTAATTTTTTCTATGTTTGTGCAGATTTGGCATGTCAGCTGAAACTCTGACAAATTTCTAGCGATGTACGGTGGACCGACTGCATTGTGGCTGGTATGGGAAAATCAATGCTCAGGATAAGAACAGCCTTCAAAAGGTAGTGGATACGGCCCAGTCCATCATAGGAAAAGTCACCCCCACCACTCAGCACATCTACACACAGCTCAATCATAAGAAAGGACCCCCACCACCCAGGCCATGCTCTCTTCTCAGTACTATCATCGGGCAGGAGGTATAGAAGCCTTAGGTCCCACACCACCAGGTTCAGGAACAGTTATTACCCCTCAACCATCAGGATCCTGAACCGGTGTGGATAACTTCACTCACCACAACTCTGAACTGAGCCTAGGGTCCCACACCACCAGGTTCAGGAACAGTTATTACCCCTCAACCATCAGACTCCTGAACCAGTGTGGATAACTTCACTCACCTCAACTCTGAACTGAGCCTAGGGTCCCACACCACCAGGTTCAGGAACAGTTATTACCCCTCAACCATCAGGCTCCTGAACCAGTGTGGATAACTTCACTCACCTCAACTCTGAACTGAGCCTAGGGTCCCACACCATCAGGTTCAGGAACAGTTATTACCCCTCAACCATCAGGATCCTGAACCGGTGTGGATAACTTCACTCACCTCAACTCTGAACTGAGCCTAGGGTCCCACACCACCAGGTTCAGGAACAGTTATTACCCCTCAACCATCAGGATCCTGAACCGGTGTGGATAACTTCACTCACCACAACTCTGAACTGAGCCTAGGGTCCCACACCACCAGGTTCAGGAACAGTTATTACCCCTCAACCATCAGGCTCCTGAACCAGTGTGGATAACTTCACTCACCACAACTCTGAACTGAGCCTAGGGTCCCACACCACCAGGTTCAGGAACAGTTATTACCCCTCAACCATCAGGATCCTGAACCGGTGTGGATAACTTCACTCACCACAACTCTGAACTGAGCCTAGGGTCCCACACCACCAGGTTCAGGAACAGTTATTACCCCTCAACCATCAGACTCTGAACCAGTGTGGATAACTTCACTCACCTCAACTCTGAACTGAGCCTAGGGACCCACACCACCAGGTTCAGGAACAGTTATCACCCTACAACCATCAGGCTCCTGAACTAGTGTGGATAACTTCACTAACCTCAACTCTGAACTGAGCCTAGGGTCCCACACCACCAGGTTCAGGAACAGGTATTACCCTACAACCATCAGGCTCCTGAACCAGTGTGGATAACTTCACTCACCTCAACTCTGAACTGAGCCTAGGGTCCCACACCACCAGGTTCAGGAACAGTTATCACCCCTCAACCATCAGGCTCCTGAACCGGTGTGGATAACTTCACTCATCTCAACTCTGAACTGAGCCTAGGGTCCCACACCACCAGGTTCAGGAACAGTTATTACCCCTCAACCATCAGGCTCCTGAACCGGTGTGGATAACTTCACTCACCACAACTCTGAACTGAGCCTAGGGTCCCACACCACCAGGTTCAGGAACAGTTATTACCCCTCAACCATCAGACTCTGAACCAGTGTGGATAACTTCACTCACCTCAACTCTGAACTGAGCCTAGGGTCCCACACCACCAGGTTCAGGAACAGTTATTACCCCTCAACCATCAGGATCCTGAACCGGTGTGGATAACTTCACTCACCACAACTCTGAACTGAGCCTAGGGTCCCACACCACTAGGTTCAGGAACAGTTATTACCCCTCAACCATCAGGATCCTGAACCGGTGTGGATAACTTCACTCACCACAACTCTGAACTGAGCCTAGGGTCCCACACCACCAGGTTCAGGAACAGTTATTACCCCTCAACCATCAGGCTCCTGAACTAGTGTGGATAACTTCACTCACCTCAACTCTGAACTGAGCCTAGGGTCCCACACCACCAGGTTCAGGAACAGTTATTACCCTACAACCATCAGGCTCCTGAACTAGTGTGGATAACTTCACTAACCTCAACTCTGAACTGAGCCTAGGGTCCCACACCACCAGGTTCAGGAACAGGTATTACCCTACAACCATCAGGCTCCTGAACCAGTGTGGATAACTTCACTCACCTCAACTCTGAACTGAGCCTAGGGTCCCACACCACCAGGTTCAGGAACAGTTATCACCCCTCAACCATCAGGCTCCTGAACCGGTGTGGATAACTTCACTCACCTCAACTCTGAACTGAGCCTAGGGTCCCACACCACCAGGTTCAGGAACAGTTATTACCCCTCAACCATCAGGATCCTGAACCGGTGTGGATAACTTCACTCACCACAACTCTGAACTGAGCCTAGGGTCCCACACCACCAGGTTCAGGAACAGTTATTACCCCTCAACCATCAGGCTCCTGAACTAGTGTGGATAACTTCACTCACCTCAACTCTGAACTGAGCCTAGGGTCCCACACCACCAGGTTCAGGAACAGTTATTACCCCTCAACCATCAGGCTCCTGAACCAGTGTGGATAACTTCACTCACCTCAACTCTGAACTGAGCCTACAACCTACAGACTCACTCAAGGACTCTACAACTCATTTTCTCAATTTTTTTGTATTTGCACACTGCATGTATATTGATAAATGCTGGGGTCACCTGTCTTGTAAAGACACTGCCCAGAAGAAGGCAATGGCCAACCAGTTCTGTGGAAAAATTTGCCAAGAACAATCATGGTTTTATAACCATATAACAATCACAGCACGGAAACAGGCCATCTCGGCCCTTCTAGTCTGTGCCGAATGCTTACCCTCACCTAGTCCCACTGACCTGCACTCAGCCCATAACCCTCCATTCCTTTCCTGTCCATATACCTATCCAATTTTACTTTAAATGACAATACCGAACCTGCCTCTACCACTTCCACTGGAAGCTCATTCCACACAGCTACCCCTCTCTAAGGAAATTCTCCCTCATGTTACCCTTAAACTTTTGCCCCCTAACTCTCAACTCATGTCCTCTTGTTTGAATCTCCCCTACTCTCAATGGAAAAAGCCTATCCACGTCAACTCTATCTATCCCCCTCATAATTTTAAATGCCTTTATCAAGTCCCCCCCAACCTTCTATGCTCCAAAGAATAAAACCTAACTTGTTCAATCTTTCCCTGTAACTTAGATGCAGGTAACATTCTAATAAATTTTCATTGATTCTATTGTATTTCTTTGTTCCACTGTCAATGCCTGCAAGAAAATGAATCTCAGAATAGTGTACGGTGAGACATACATACTTTGACAGTGAATTTACTTTGAACTTTGAATTATTGACCCATGACCCCAACTCACTCCAATTCACTTTTGTTAACATAATAACCTCCTGAAAAATCTTCCTGGCTGCCTTCTGCCAGTCTCCAGATAACAATTGCAGCCACCACGCTAAGAACCTCTTCAAATTAATGAAACAGATTAGTCACACACAAACTGCTCGTCACAAATGCAGCTCGACACATTCTGATCGCTTGGCTCTGCTGTTCCGGGTGATGGAATCCAGTAAGTTACCTGCATCTGCCTGGACCCCTCTACCTCACTTTCTTCTCCAAAAATGAACAAAATTAACAGCCCAAAGTGTCTCTCGCCAATTTCCTCTCTCAGTCCTGTATATTGGTGAGTCCTGGCAAAGACTGGGAGACCACCTCACTGAGCGGGATCTCCCAGTGGCCACTCATTTTAATTCTACCTCCCATTCCTATCCAGACGCATCAGTCACTGGCCTCTTCTACTGCCATGACGAGATCACAAACAACATCTCATATTCCGTCTGGGTAACCTCCAACCTGATGGCATGAACATCAATTTCTCAAACTTCTGGTAATTAACCCCCCCACCCCCATTCACTATTCCCAATTCCCATTTCCCCCTCTCACCTCATCTCCTTATCTGCCCATCGCCTTCCTCTGCTCCTCCTCCCCCTTCCCTCTCTTCCAAGGCCTTCTGCCCTCTCCGATCAGATTCCCCGTCTCCAGCCCTGAATCTCGTTCACCAATCAGCTTCCCAGCTCTTTACTTCACCCCTCCCCTCTCCTGCTTTCACCCAAATTACATTCACATTCTTATGAATATGCACATTATGCAAACCCATGTGCCTATCTCCACAGTATCTGCCTCCTCCAACACCCCTGGCAGCACATTCTGACACCCACTGCTCTCTGTGTAAAAAAACACACCCTACGCATAAACTTTAACCTCTCACCTTTAAACTATGCTTTCTGGTATTCAGAAGAGATGATTATGAGAATGATCCCGGAATGGAAGTTTTCACGCTGCGAGGAGCATTCGATGGCGCTGGGCCCGTACTCTCTCAAGTTTGGAAGAATGACGGGGGAGAGGGTTCTCACTGAGACCTGTCGGATATTGAAAGACCTGGACAGACTGGATGTGGGGAGGATTTATCGACGTGTGGAATGAGTGTGGTACTCTAGCTGTAGCAAGGCAGATCATAAAGAATTCCAATGGGTGATTAATACGGCTCAGCACATCACTGGGACCTGACGACAATCTACAACTCTCGAAGCCTATGGTGCGCTCGTAATCTCATTAAAGACCCATCCCATCTCAGACACAGTCTGTTCAATCCCCTGCCATCTGGTAGGACACACTGAAACATCTTAGCCAGGACAGTAAGACTGAAAGACAGCTTCTTCCCAGGGGTTATTGTGCAGCTGAATAATGCTACACCCCAGCTTGCCAATGACCTTTGAGTGTTATGGACTATCAAAGTCACATACTGCATATAAATATGGGAATTTGAAAAATATTAAACTGCACTGCGCGCATTGTAACTATCTGTTTTGCACGGACTGCAGTAACTCTGCAATCTCATCTTGAGCAAAGACAATAAGGTCCTGTTTTTTTAACCTATAATGGAGTGAGTCTAGGGCCAGAGGGCACAGCCTCAGAATAGAGGGACGTCCATTTAGAATTGAGGTCAGGAGGAATTTCTTTAGCCAGAGGGAGGTGAATCCGTGGAATTTATTGCCACAGGTGGCTGTGGAGGCCAAGTCATTGGGTATATATAAGGCAGAGGTTGATAGATTCTTGATTAACCAAGGTGTCAAAGGTTTCCGGGAGGGGTTGAGAGGGATAATAAATCAGCCAAGATGGAGTGCTGGACCAGACTTGATGGGCCTAATGGCTTAATTCGGCATTTTGCCATGGTAGCGTAGCAGTTAGCATGATGCTATTACAGCTCGGGGCCTTGGAGTTCAGAGTTCAGACTAGTCACTGGAGTGTGGGAGAATGAGGGGAGGTTTGATCCTGTGTACAAAATCATGAGTAGCACAGATAGGGTAAATGCCAGTACGCGTTTTCCACTGAGCTTGGGTAGGACTACAACCAGGTCATGGGTTAAGGGATAAAGGTGAAATGTTTAAGGGGAACATGAGGGGAAACTTCTTCACTCAGAGGGTGGTGAGTGTGGAACGAGCTGCCAGTGCAAGTGGTGTCTCAGCAGGTCGGGCAGCATCCGTGGAAACGAGCTGTCAATGTTTCCACAGATGCTGCCCGGCCTGCTGAGTTCCCCCAGCGTGTTGTACCCCAGCACCTGCAGTGTACCTTGTGGTGTCTGTGAGCTCAATTTCAACGTTTAAGAGAAGTTTGGATAAGTACATGGACGGTAGGAGTATGGAGGGCTATGGTCCTGGCGGGGTAGACAGGACTAGGAAAAATAATCTTCAAAGGGCCTGTTTCTGTAATGTATTGGTCTGTGATTTTAATCCTTTCAGAGAATTCAGCAGACGACCCGGTTCCTCCCCGCCCCGAGCCTCCTTCCAGATCTTTCTGCCTTCTTGATTCGCCCTGCACCCCTCCCCTCTACTTGGGCTAGCGATCCCTGTTGGTTTGTGAGGAACCTCTCGATTCCGTTTAATAGCTGCTACCATAGCGGAATGTTTTTCAGCGCCAGTGACCTGGGTTCGACTCACACCGCTGCCTGTAAGGAGTTTGTACGTTCTCCCTGTGGCCGCGTGGGTTTCCTCCGGGTGCTCCGGTTCCCTCCCACTGTCCAAAGATGTACCAGTCAGGGTTAGTAAGCTGTGAGGAAGCTATGTTGGCACCAGATGCATGGCCACACTTGTGGACTGCCCCCAGCACATCCTTGGACTATACTGGCCGTTGACGTATTTCACTGTACATTTCGATATCTCAAAGCACATAATAAATGAAGCTAATCTGTACCAGGACTAGGTGCTGTCTGTCCTAAATCACAGTGAGATGGATAAGCTCAGGGGCTGACCAAGTCTATCACAGGACTTGTGGGAAGTCAGGGAAGACATTGCAGGGGCCCTGTGGAAATATTTGTATCTTCCTCAGCCGAAGATGAGGACCGAGAAGACCAGAGGGTGGCTCACGTTGTGCCTTCATTCAAGGGTTGCAGGACAAGCCGGGCAACTACAGGCTGCTGAGCCTAACGTCGGTGGTGGGAAAGTTGTTGGAAGGCTTTCTGAGGGGACTATCTGCACTTGGACAGGCAAGGCCTGACTAGAGATAGGAAGCATGCCTTTGTGTGTGGTAAATCTACCTGACAAATTTACCACACGACTGTCATGCTGGAGTCCCTGCTGGGTTGGGACTGGCCTCCCATTGGTGCTGCCCTCTAGTGTCCACTCGGTGGACGACAAGCTGGATTGTGTTCATCTGCGGCTGCTCTAGTGTGTGATGGCTGGACTGCTGAGCTTTCGTCCTTGCTGACAACATTCCATGCACCATCGGGCTACAGGCCATGGTACTCAGGAACCTGGTCCACGTTATTTAGTTGTGACAGTATGTGTTTCTCCTTTTGTAGTTATATATGCTATATGTGCCTTGTGCTGTGCGCTGTCGGTAGTGTGTTTTGCACCTTGGCCCCAGAGAAACGAAGCTTCGTTTGGCCGTTGGTTGAATGACAATAAACTTAGATTTGAACTTTAAATTTGATTATGGTCTTTGAAGAGATGACCAAGAGGATTGACAAGGGCAGGCAAGGCAGGAGATACTGTCTACATGGACTTTAGCAAAAGGCTTTTGACAAGGTCTCATGTGTTAGTGTAGACTGGAATGTGACGTTGTGGGGATCCAAGGTCAGCCAGCCAATTGCATACAGAACTGGTCTGGGGGTCAGAGACAGAGGGCGGGAGTGAATGGTTACTATTCAGACAGAACGCCAGCGATCAGTGGTGTGCTGGGTTCACTCGTGCTTGTCGTGTACATTAACACTTCAGGTCACAATGCTTTTACACCGGTAGTAAGATTACCGACGACTCCGAAATTATGGAGTAATGGACAGTCAAAGAGAGTTATCTTCAGTTCCAAGGGGATCTAAACTGACTTGGGCTGGAGAATGGCAAATGGAATTTAACTCAGACAAGTTAAACTTTGACATATTAAACCAGCACCAGCAATCACTGATCAGGGTTTGGGTCCTACTGCTGTCTGTGAGTAATCTGTACATTCCCCAGTCTCCCCACTCCTGGGATTCCTCCCACATTCCAAAGACATGTGGGATCAGGGTTAGTAAATTGTCAGCATGTTATGTTGGTGCTGGAAGCATGGCAACATCGAGGCCCCTGGCCTTGGACGGTGCTGGTCGTTGACACAAATGGGGCATTTCGCTGTATGTTTTGATATACGTGTGACAAGTAAGTATAGCAAATCTTTACCAACTGCACGGTGTGGCTGTATATGAGTTTCTCCGCGGCGATGCTGTTAATTCTGTCCATGAGCTGTTGCTTGTCGAGGAAGAACCGCTGGAGTCTGGCGGTCAGGGAGCGGCAGAGCGAGACGCAGGATTTGTAGTGTTCATTCAGCTTCTTCACCACTGGGGAGGGGGAACACAGCTCGCTATTAGACCTTCAGCTCAAAGAGTCACTTCAGAATGAAATAAGAAATCTTTTATCAGCCAGTTCCCCAGCTCTCTAACACTGCCAGTGTGGAAACACTTCACCAGCATGCAATGTTTCGGGACAACTTCCCGCCAACTTCACACTTCCAGCCAAATAGTCTCTTGCTTCTATCTAAAAGGTGACACAATGTGGAGTAGGCCCTTCTGGCCATCGAGCCAAGCCGAACCTTTGACAAACCCAATCTGACCTAAACCTAATCACAGGACAATATGTAATGACCAATTAACCCACCAACCAGTACGTCTGTGGACTGTGGGAGGAAACCGGAGCACTCCACAGCGAGGACATACAGAGACGCCTCACGGAACGGTGCTGAAATTGAACTCGGAACTCCGGGACTCCCCGAGCTGTGATGGCACCTTGCTGGCCACTGCGCCACCATGAAAGACTGACGTCTGTTTTCAGCCAGTGAAGGAGGCTGGCCGAAGAAAACGAACCCAGCGTCTGTTCAAAGTGACCGTGTGGCATTTGTAGCACTGATGCGAAGGAAAGGTGACACGCCATCGCGGGGCCCAGCCTTCCTACTGCCTCTGTAAAGCAGTCAGCGTAATCAAAACTGTACCAAACATGGGTGTTCTCTCTTCTCGCCTCTCCCATAGGGCAGAAGATGCAAAATCCTAAAAACAAGTACCACCAGGCTCAAGGACAGCTTCTATCCCACTGTTATCAAACTCACAAAGACCTCTCGTATGATAAGATAGATTGTTGACCTGACCGTCTACCTCATTGTTATCTTGTTCCTTATTGACTGTCTGCACTGCACTTTCTCTGTAACTGTAACACTTCATTCTGAATTCTTTCAGAGTTTTACCCTTGTCCTCACTGCTGCCATCAGGAAGGAGGTACTGGAGCCTCAGGACCCCACCACCCGGTTTGAGGAACAGTTATTACCCCTCAATCATCAGGAAGGAGGTACAGGAGCCTCAGGACCCACACCACCAGGTTCAGGAACAATTACCCCTCAACCATCAGGAAGGAGGTACTGGAGCCTCAGGACCCGCACCACCTGGTTTGAGGAACAGTTATTACCCCTCAATCATCAGGAAGGAGGTACTGGAGCCTCAGGACCCCACCACCAGGTTCAGGAACAGTTATTACCCCATAACCATCAGGAAGGAGGTATAGGAGCCTCAGGACCCGCACCACCCGGTTCAGGAACAATTACCCCTCAACCATCAGGAAGGAGGTACAGGAGCCTCAGGACCCCACCACCAGGTTCAGGAACAGTTATTACCCCTCAACCATCAGGAAGGAGGTACAGGAGCCTCAGGACCCACACCAAATGGTTCAGGAACAGTTATTACCCCTCAACCATCAGGAAGGAGGTACAGGAGCCTCAGGACCCACACCACCCAGTTCAGGAACAGTTATTACCCCTCAACCATCAGGAAGGAGGTACAGGAGCCTCAGGACCCGCACCACCCGGTTCAGGAACAGTTATTACCCCTCAACCATCAGGAAGGAGGTACAGGAGCCTCAGGACCCCCACCACCCAGTTCAGGAACAGTTATTACCCCTCAACCATCAGGAAGGAGGTACAGGAGCCTCAGGACCCACACTACCACGGTCAGGAACAGTTATTACCCCTCAGCCATCAGGAAGGAGGTACAGAAGCCTCAGGACCCACACCACCTGGTTCAGGAACAGTTATTACCCCTCAACCATCAGGAAGGAGGTACAGGAGCCTCAGGACCCCCACCACCCGGTTCAGGAACAGTTATTACCCCTCACCATCAGGAAGGAGGTACAGGAGTCTCAGGACCCGCACCACCCGGTTCAGGAACAGTTATTACCCCTCAACCGTCAGGAAGGAGGTACAGGAGCCTCAGGACCCCCACCACCCGGTTCAGGAACAGTTATTACCCCTCAACCATCTGGAAGGAGGTACAGGAGCCTCAGGACCCCCACCACCCGTTTCAGGAACAGTTATTACCCCTCAATCATCAGGAAGGAGGTACAGGAGCCTCAGGACCCACACTACCACGTTCAGGAACAGTTATTACCCCTCAGCCATCAGGAAGGAGGTACAGGAGCTGCAGGACCCACACCACCAGGTTCAGGAACAGTTATTACCCCTCAACCATCAGGAAGGAGGTACAGGAGCCTCAGGACCCCCACCACCCGGTTCAGGAACAGTTATTACCCCTCACCATCAGGAAGGAGGTACAGGAGCCTCAGGACTCACCCCACCCGGTTCAAGAACAGTTATTACCCCTCAACCATCAGGAAGGAGGTACAGGAGCCTCAGGACCCGCACCACCCGGTTCAGGAACAGTTATTACCCCTCAACCGTCAGGAAGGAGGTACAGGAGCCTCAGGACCCCCACCACCTGGTTCAGGAACAGTTATTACCCCTCAACCATCAGGAAGGAGGTACAGGAGCCTCAGGACCCCCACCACCCGTTTCAGGAACAGTTATTACCCCTCAATCATCAGGAAGGAGGTACAGGAGCCTCAGGACCCACACTACCACGTTCAGGAACAGTTATTACCCCTCAGCCATCAGGAAGGAGGTACAGGAGCTGCAGGACCCACACCACCAGGTTCAGGAACCGTTATTACCCCTCAACCATCAGGCTCCTGAACCAGTGGGGCGGCACAGTAGCACAGTGGTCAGCAGAACATTTTACAACACAGGCGACCCAGGTTCAATTCTTGCCATTGCCTGTAAGAAATTTGTACTTTTTCCCTGTGACCGTGCGGATTTCCTCCGGGTGCTCTGGTTTCAGAGTTTCACCGTCCAAAGATGTCCCAGTTGGTAGGTTAATTGGTCACTGGAAATTGTCCTGTGATTAGGCTGGGGTTAAACCGGGGGCAGCTCGATGGGCTGAAAGGGCCTGTATCTCTATAAATAAATAAAATCTTCACTCAACTTCACCCATCCATCACTCAGCTGTTCCCACACGAGACTCACCTTCAAGGACTCCTCATCTCTTGTTCTCAATATTTATCGTTATTTTATTTTCAGTTTCTTTGTATTTACCAAGAATGCCCACAAGAAGATGAGTTTCAGGATTGGATATGTAACGCGTATGTACCTTTAAGGTTGAGGTTAGGGTTGGGTGGCAGGGTGGAGATGTGTAAGTGCTCCTTCCCTCTGCTAGCCTGCAGGCCACCCTGGGGCAAGGTGTAGCACCTGTTCAGCCCCCGATCAGGGTCACGTGACCCCATGGGAGCAGGTGGTGGACGGTCGTTTGAGCAGCCGGTGCAGATCACAAGTCCTGGTCATGTGACCGCCGACACCAGGCAGACAATCTCTGAAGAGTATTGATAATGGCTGGGGTCACCCGTCTTGTAAAGACACTGCCCAGAAGGCAAGGCAAACCACTTCTGGTCAGTACCTTTAAAAATCGACGCGGCACATAATGACGATGAGTACAATGTGCCGCCACCTCAAAACAGCAAATTTCACGACATTTGTCGTCAATGTTAAACCTGATTCTGATTCGGATCTCGCACACAAGCTCAGTGGGTCAGGCAGCATCTACGGAGGGAAATGCCCATATTCCTGTTCCCTGACCTACTGAGTTCCTTTAGCATCCGTTACGTTGCAGCAGACTCCAGCTCCTGCAGGCTCTTGTGATTGTCCACACAGCGCGATTGTCTGACCCCTGAAATACTCAGCTAATGCAATGCCATTCTATTTTCAGAAAGGGCAAGAGGAGGGAACACACACCAGAGCTCATCGAGGGATCCGAAGTAGAGAGAGTGAGCAACTTCAAGTTCCTGGGTGTCAAGATCTCTGAGGATCTGTCCTGGTCCCAACATATCGATGCAGTTACAAAGGAAGGCACAACAGTAGCTATATTTCATTAGGAGTTAGGGGAGATTTCATATGTCACCAAAGACACTCGGGGCTACTATATAGGATCAAAATAAGCTGCAGAAAGTTGTAAACTCAGTCAGCACCATCATGGGCTCGAGCCTCCACGGTATCCAGGATACCTTCAAGGAGCGATGCCTCAAAAAGGCGGCGTCCATCATTAAGGAACCCAACCAACCAGGTCAAGCCCTCATCTCATTGCTACCAACAGGAAGGAGATACAGGAGCCTGAAGACACACACTCAGCGATTCAGGAACAGCTTCTTCCCCTCTGCCATCAGGGAGGAGGTACAGGAGCCTGAAGACACACACTCAGCGATTCAGGAACAGCTTCTTCCCCTCTGCCATCAGGGAGGAGATACAGGAGCCTGAAGACACACACTCAGCGATTCAGGAACAGCTTCTTCCCCTCTGCCATCAGGGAGGAGGGACAGGAGCCTGAAGACACACACTCAGCGATTCAGGAACAGCTTCTTCCCCTCTGCCATCAGGGAGGAGGTACAGGAGCCTGAAGACACACACTCAGCGATTCAGGAACAGTTTCTTCCCCTCTGCCATCAGGGAGGAGGTACAGGAGCCTGAAGACACACACTCAATGATTCAGGAACAGCTTCTTCCCCTCTGCCATCAGGGAGGAGATACAGGAGCCTGAAGACACACACTCAGCGATTCAGGAACAGTTTCTTCCCCTCTGGCATCAGATTTCTGAATGGACAGTGAATCCATGAACACCACCTCACTACTTTTTCTCTCTATTATCATGTATTGCAATGTACTGCTGCCGAAGACAACAAATTTCATGTCAAATGCCGGGGATATTGGACCTGATTCCGATTCTTTAACTAGACTGAGTCTCAGGGTTACAGAACAACAGATGAGGAGGCTGGTTCTACTAAGAAGAAAGAGAGGAAACTTCACAGATGTGCCCTCGGGCGATAGGGCTCGACAGGCTGGAAGTAGAGATCTTCGTTGGCTGAAACGTCTAGGGTCTCGGCCCAAAACTTTGACTGTTTATTCCTCTCCATAGACACTGCCTGACCTGCTGAGTTCCTCCAGCATTGTGTGTGTTACTCTGTCCATAGACACGGCCTGACCTGCTGAGTTCCTCCAGCATTGTGTGTGTGTTACTCTGTCCATAGACACTGTCTGACCTGCTGAGTTCCTCCAGCACTGTGTGTGTTACTCTGACCATAGACACGGCCTGACCTGCTGAGTTCCTCCAGCATTTTGTGTGTGTTACTCTGTCCATAGACACTGTCTGACCTGCTGAGTTCCTCCAGCATTTTGTGTGTGTTACTCTGTCCATAGACACTGCCTGACCTGCTGAGTTCCTCCAGCATTTTGTGTGTGTTACTCTGTCCATAGACACTGCCTGACCTGCTGAGTTCCTCCAGCATTTTGTGTGTGTTACTCTGTCCATAGACACTGTCTGACCTGCTGAGTTCCTCCAGCATTTTGTGTGTGTTACTCTGACCATAGACACTGTCTGACCTGCTGAGTTCCTCCAGCATTTTGTGTGTGTTACTCTGTCCATAGACACTGTCTGACCTGCTGAGTTCCTCCAGCATTTTGTGTGTGTTACTCTGTCCATAGACACGGCCTGACCTGCTGAGTTCCTCCAGCATTGTGTGTGTGCTGCTCTGGATTTCCAGCGTCTCTTGTGTTTATGAAGACTCTACAATGAGAGGAAGACATGGAGGACGGAGACAATAAGCTTCTTCACTCAGGGGTGCTGAATCTGTGGAACTTTCTGTACCAGAAGATGGAGAACCAGAAGTGAACATATTTAAGAAAAGGGATCTCCAAACAAAAAGGAGAACAAGGGGGATGGAGAGAGCAGGGGAATACGGGATTGAAGTATTCTGGATTTAAATGTTTAATGTATGAGTGGGCCTTCCTCTCATCACCAGAAGAACATAAAAACCACAACTTCTGTTGACAGGTCGCCTTGATCATCGTTCCCAGGCTCCAACTCTGGGAAAACGGCGTGAAAAGGTCAACAGAAGTGTCCGGCGTGTTCAGGCCGGGCCTTGACTGGTGAGCCTGGGTGGGTGATGAAGGTGATTCATGAGTGAGAGACGGAATGGCAGCGAGGCTGACGAACAGGCACAAGCAATGAGCTACCAGCGCAGCTTGTCAGGATGCACAACGTACACTGGAGCACCACACAAGCCAGGAAGCTCAGTGTCATGAAAGGGTTAATGGATGAGAAGTGTTTGATGGCTCTGGGCCTGTACTCACTGGAGTTTAGGACAGCTAGGGGGATCACATTGAAAACTATTGAATATTGAAAGGCCTGGAGAGATGTAGATGGCGAGGATGTTTCCTGTGGTGGGGAAGTCCAAGATCTGAGGGCACAGCCTTAGACACTCCTCTAATTGTAGAGATGAGGAGGAACTTCTTTAGCCCGAGGGTAGTGAATCTGCAGAATTCATTGCCACAGACCGAGTGGAGGCCGAGTCAATGGGTGCATCTAACGCAGAGGTGGACAGCTTCTAGACTGGTGAGGGGTTAAGTGGAGCAAACGAGAGAATGGGGTTGAGAAAAAAAATCAGTTGTGATTGAATGTTGCAGCAGACTCGATGTCTAAATCTCCTATATCTTATAGAATGATGGAGCAGACTCGATGGGCCAAATGGTCTAAATCTCTGTCATGGTCCTGGCTGTCATTTCCTCCCTTTTCCCTTTCCTCCCTAATTGGTCCTTAATCCCCACACTTGATTCCCAATCTTTCCCAATTCCTCCCAATCACCAGCACCTGGTTTCCATTAGTCACCAGAGGATAAGACCCCGACAGCTCCGGTCAGCCCTTGCCAGATTGTTGGTTGACTCTCAGCGAGAGAGGAACCTTGCTCCAAGTCTTCAACCCCGTATCTCTCCGTAAACCAAGTCTCCCAGGTCCTGACTCAGCCTGGTCCCGATTCTACACTCGCTACGGAGACTCCGTCTCCTGATCCTGCCTCCGCGTCGGAGTCCTGCACTTGGGTTTGTTTTCCTGCCACATCCGTGTCACAATCTTCTCAGAATTGAAAGGTCTAAATAGTCTAAATCTTTTCCTAGATCTTAAGGAATTATGGAACAATATTGAAGGGTCTAAAAGATCTAAATCTTGTTCTAGATCTTATGGAATGATGGAGCAGTATTGAAGGGTCTGCTCCTTTTCTCACAAAATCCTGGGGGAATGTTCTGTGGCTGACAGCAAAGGTCAGGAGCTGCTGATTTGGAATAAAATTCAGCGCAGTGAACAGACTCTGAATAAAGCAAGAGTTTGATCAAGTGGACATGAAGGGACGGAGGCTGACTCATGAAGATTAAAGATAATGAGGTGACCACCCATGAGAGAGAGAGAGAGAGAGAGACTGAGGAACTCAGCCATCTCCATCGAGGGCACCAGCCGACCCAGCACCAAGGACACCTTCAAAACCTACTGCCTCAAAAAGGGGCATCCATCATGAAGGATCTCATCACCCAGGACACGCCCTCTTCTCGTTGCTACCATCAGGAAGGAGTCTGAAGACACACTCAATGATTCAGGAACAGTTTCTTCCCCTCGGTCATCAATTTCTGAATGGATGTTGAATCCACGAACACGACCTCTCTACTCTTTCTTCATTTTTTGCTCTCTTTTGCACTACTTATTTAATTTTTAAAATATATATTTCTTATTGTAATTTATAGCTTAAAAATTGTTACATATTGCAATGCACTGCTGCCACAAAGCAACACATTCTCTACACCAGTGACATTCTGACAGTGTCTGAATTAAGACCAAAACACATTGGAGCAGAGTCAGGCCATTCAGCCCATCGAGGTCTGCTCTGCCATTCCATCATGGCTGATGCATTTCCTGCTCAGCCCCAATCTCCTGCTTCTCCCTGTAACCTTTCAGGAAGTCTTTTCAAGAAGTCTTAACTATACCCAATGACTTGTGGCAACGAATTCCATAGATTTGCCACCCACTGGCTAAAGAAATTTCTCCTCATCCTCGTTCCAAATGTCCATGTATTCTGAGTCCATGTCCTCTGGCCCTAGACCCTCCTTTCTGCATCCACTCTGTCAAGGCCTTTCAACATTTGATAGGTTTCAATGAGATCCCACAATTCATTTTTCTGAATTCCAGTGAGTACAAACCCAGAACTATCAAATGTTCTTATGATAAACCTTTCAATCCCAGAATAATTTTCGTAAACCTCCTCTGAACCCTCTCCAACGTCAGCACATCCTTTCCTACATAGGGGGCCCAAAACTGCTCTCAATACTCCAAGCGAGGCCTCCCCAGTGCCTTATAAAGCCTCAGCATTAACGAGCACGGACTACTAGTGTGATCTGCATCATCGGTTGGCATACAGACCCAAGAGAAAGATCAGCTAACCCTGTTTAACGCTTGACGAGGGGTACAGTCTGCCTTCCTTGATCTGACCCTTGCTGAGGTGCAGGGCCGTCGACAGCAGCTCCGCCACCTTCATGGAGAGGACGAGCTGCTCCGCGTAACTGCAATACAAAAGCACAGAGAGCGGCAGTGAGTGAGGCACCTCAGGGTGCTGGGGTCCCCACTGACCCTGCAAGTGACAAGGTGCACTTGTCACCTCAACCCAACGAGTCTGCCCCGCCATATGATCGTGGCTGGTCCATTTTTAACCCCATTCTCCCTGTAAACCCTCAGCCTCCTTACCAATCAAGAACCCTTCAATCGGTCCATAGGTGGGAAATGGAGGAGGGTCTGTAACTTGTGGGCTTTGTAGCCTCAATGTTACAGAGACAGGAGGGTGCAGGGGAAGGAGGGGGTTACAGACAGGAGGGTGCAGGGGAAGGAGGGGGTTACAGACAGGAGGGTGCAGGGGAAGGAGGGGGTTACAGACAGGAGGGTGCAGGGAAAGGAGGGGGTTACAGACAGGAGGGTGCAGGGGAAGGAGGGGGTTACAGACAGGAGGGTGCAGGGGAAGGAGGGGGTTACAGACAGGAGGGTGCAGGGAAAGGAGGGGGTTACAGACAGGAGGGTGCAGGGGAAGGAGGGGGTTACAGACAGGAGGGTGCAGGGGAAGGAGGGGGTTACAGACAGGAGGGTGCAGGGAAAGGAGGGGGTTACAGACAGGAGGGTGCAGGGGAAGGAGGGGGTTACAGACAGGAGGGTGCAGGGGAAGGAGGGGGTTACAGACAGGAGGGTGCAGGGGAAGGAGGGGGTTACAGACAGGAGGGTGCAGGGGAAGGAGGGGGGTACAGAGACAGGAGGGTGCAGAGGAAGGAGGGGGTTACAGAGGCAGGAGGGTGCAGGGAAAGGAGGGGGTTACAGAGACAGGAGGGTGCAGGGGAAGGAGAGGTTACAGAGGCAGGAGGGTGCAGGGAAAGGAGGGGGTTACAGAGACAGGAGGGTGACGGGGATGGGGGGGTTACACAGATGGGAAGCAGCGTGGGGGCTGACTGAGTTACAGAGATTGAGGGGATCACAGACACAGGGAGGGGTGTAGGGGATTGAGGGGGTCATAGACACAGGGAGGGGTGTAGGGGATTGAGGGGGTCACAGACACAGGGAGGGGTGTAGGGGATTGAGGGGATCACAGACACAGGGAGGGGTGTAGGGGATTGAGGGGGTCACAGACACAGGGAGGGGTGTAGGGGATTGAGGGGGTCACAGACACAGGGAGGGGTGTAGGGGATGAGGGGGTCACAGACACAGGGAGGGGTGTAGGGGATTGAGGGGGTTACAGTCACAGGGAGGGGTGTAGGGGATTGAGGGGGTCACAGACACAGGGTGGGGTGTAGGGGATTGAGGGGGTCACAGACAGGGAGGGGTGTAGGGGATTGAGGGGGTCACAGACAGGGAGGGGTGTAGGGGATTGAGGGGTGTCACAGACACAGGGAGGGGTGTAGGGGATTGAGGGGGTCACAGACACAGGAAGGGGTGTAGGGGATTGAGGGGGTCACAGACACAGGGAGGGGTGTAGGGGATTGAGGGGGTCACAGACACAGGGAGGGGTGTAGGTGTTAGGTAGGGTCACAGGGAGGGGTGTAGGGGATTGAGGGGGTCACAGACACAGGGAGGGGTGTAGGTGTTAGGTAGGGTCACAGGGAGGGGTGTAGGGGATTGAGGGGGTCACAGACACAGGAAGGGGTGTAGGGGATTGAGGGGGTCACAGACACAGGGAGGGGTGTAGGGGATCGAGGGGGTCACAGACACAGGGAGGGGTGTAGGTGTTAGGTAGGGTCACAGGGAGGGGTGTAGGGGATTGAGGGGGTCACAGACACAGGAAGGGGTGTAGGGGATTGAGGGGGTCACAGACACAGGGAGGGGTGTAGGGGATTGAGGGGGTCACAGACACAGGGTGGGGTGTAGGGGATTGAGGGGGTCAGACACAGGGTGGGGTGTAGGTGTCAGGTAGGGTCACAGGGTGGGGTGTAGGGGATTGAGGGGGTAGACACAGGGTGGGGTGTAGGTGTCAGGTAGGGTCACAGGGAGTGGTGTAGGGAATTGAGGGGGTCACAGACACAGGAAGGGGTGTAGGTGTCAGGTCGGGTCACAGGGAGTGGTGTAGGGGATTGAGGGGGTCACAGACACAGGGAGGGGTGTAGGGGATTGAGGGGGTCACAGACACAGGGAGGGGTGTAGGGGATTGAGGGGGTCACAGACACAGGGAGGGGTGTAGGGGTTTGAGAGGGTTACAGTCACAGGGAGGGGTGTAGGGGATTGAGGGGGTCACAGACACAGGGTGGGGTGTAGGGGATTGAGGGGGTCACAGACACAGGGAGGGGTGTAGGGGATTGAGGGGGTCACAGACAGGGAGGGGTGTAGGGGATTGAGGGGGTCACAGACACAGGGAGGGGTGTAGGGGATTGAGGGGGTCACAGTCACAGGGTGGGGTGTAGGGGATTGAGGGGGTCACAGACACAGGGTGGGGTGTAGGTGTCAGGTAGGGTCACAGGGAGGGGTGTAGGGGATTGGGGGGGTCAGACACAGGGTGGGGTGTAGGTGTCAGGTCGGGTCACAGGGAGGGGTGTAGGGGATTGAGGGGGTCACAGACACAGGAAGGGGTGTAGGTGTCAGGTCGGGTCACAGGGAGTGGTGTAGGGGATTGAGGGGGTCACAGACACAGGGTGGGGTGTAGGGGATTGAGGGGGGGTCACAGACACAGGAAGGGGTGTAGGGGATTGAGGGGGGTCAGACACGGAGGGGTGTAGGGGATAGAGGGGGTCACAGACACATGGAGGGGTGTAGGGGATTGAGGGGGGTCACAGACACAGGGAGGGGTGTAGGGGATTGAGGGGGTCACAGATACAGGGAGGGGTGTAGGGGATTGAGGGGGGTCACAGACACAGGGAGGGGTGTAGGGGATTGAGGGGGTCACAGACACAGGAAGGGGTGTAGGGGATTGAGGGGGGTCAGACACGGAGGGGTGTAGGGGATTGAGGGGGTCACAGACGGAGGGGTGTAGGGGATTGAGGGGTGTCACAGACACACGGAGGGGTGTAGGGGATTGAGGGGGGTCACAGACACAGGGAGTGGTGTAGGGGATTGAGGGGGTCACAGATACAGGGAGGGGTGTAGGGGATTGAGGGGGGTCACAGACACAGGGAGGGGTGTAGGGGATTGAGGGGGTCACAGACACAGGGAGGGGTGTATGGGATTGAGGGGTGTCACAGACACAGGGAGGGGTGTAGGGGATTGAGGTGGTCACAGACACAGGAAGGGGTGTAGGGGATTGAGGTGGTCACAGACACAGGGAGGGGTGTAGATGTTAGGTAGGGTCACAGGGAGGGGTGTAGGGGATTGAGGGGGTCACAGACACAGGGAGGGGTGTAGGGGATTGAGGAAGTCACAGACAGGGAGGGGTGTAGGGGACTGAGGGGGTCACAGACACAGGGAGGGGTGTAGGGGATTGATGGGGTCACAGACACAGGGAGGGGTGTAGGGGATTGAGGGGGTTACAGTCACAGGGAGGGGTGTAGGGGATTGAGGGGGTCACAGACACAGGGTGGGGTGTAGGGGATTGAGGGGGTCACAGACACAGGAAGGGGTGTAGGGGATTGAGGGGGTCACAGACACAGGGAGGGGTGTAGGTGTTAGGTAGGGTCACAGGGAGGGGTGTAGGGGATTGAGGGGGTCACAGACACAGGGAGGGGTGTATGGGATTGAGGGGTGTCACAGACACAGGGAGGGGTGTAGGGGATAGAGGTGGTCACAGACACAGGAAGGGGTGTAGGGGATTGAGGGGGTCACAGACACAGGAAGGGGTGTAGGGGATTGAGGGGGTCACAGACACAGGGAGGGGTGTAGGTGTTAGGTAGGGTCACAGGGAGGGGTGTAGGGGATTGAGGGGGTCACAGACACAGGGAGGGGTGTATGGGATTGAGGGGTGTCACAGACACAGGGAGGGGTGTAGGGGATTGAGGTGGTCACAGACACAGGAAGGGGTGTAGGGGATTGAGGGGGTCACAGACACAGGGTGGGGTGTAGGGGATTGAGGGGGTCACAGACACAGGAAGGGGTGTAGGGGATTGAGGGGGTCACAGACACAGGGAGGGGTGAAGGGATTGAGGGGGGTCACAGACACAGGAAGGGGTGTAGGGGATTGAGGGGGGTCAGACACGGAGGGGTGTAGGGGATTGAGGGGGTCACAGACACAGGGAGGGGTGTAGGGGATTGAGGGGGTTACAGTCACAGGGAGGGGTGTAGGGGATTGAGGGGGTCACAGACACAGGGTGGGGTGTAGGGGATTGAGGGGGTCACAGACACAGGGAGGGGTGTAGGGGATTGAGGGGGTCACAGACAGGGAGGGGTGTACGGGATTGAGGGGTGTCACAGACACAGGGAGGGGTGTAGGGGATTGAGGGGGTCACAGACACAGGAAGGGGTGTAGGGGATTGAGGGGGTCACAGTCACAGGGTGGGGTGTAGGGGATTGAGGGGGTCACAGACACAGGGTGGGGTGTAGGTGTCAGGTAGGGTCACAGGGAGGGGTGTAGGGGATTGAGGGGGTCACAGACACAGGGTGGGGTGTAGGGGATTGAGGGGTTCACAGATACAGGGAGGGGTGTAGGGGATTGAGGGGGTCACAGACACAGGGAGGGGTGTAGGGGATTGAGGGGGTCACAGTCACAGGGTGGGGTGTAGGGGATTGAGGTGGTCACAGACACAGGGTGGGGTGTAGGTGTCAGGTCGGGTCACAGGGAGGGGTGTAGGGGATTGAGGGGGTCACAGACACAGGAAGGGGTGTAGGTGTCAGGTCGGGTCACAGGGAGTGGTGTAGGGGATTGAGGGGGTCACAGACACAGGGTGGGGTGTAGGGGATTGAGGGGGGTCACAGACACAGGAAGGGGTGTAGGGGATTGAGGGGGGTCAGACACGGAGGGGTGTAGGGGATTGAGGGGGTCACAGACACAGGGAGGGGTGTAGGGGATTGAGGGGTGTCACAGACACAGGGAGGGGTGTAGGGGATTGAGGGGGGGTCACAGACACAGGGAGGGGTGTAGGGGATTGAGGGGGTCACAGATACAGGGAGGGGTGTAGGGGATTGAGGGGGGTCACAGACACAGGGAGGGGTGTAGGGGATTGAGGGGGTCACAGACACAGGAAGGGGTGTAGGGGATTGAGGGGGGTCAGACACGGAGGGGTGTAGGGGATTGAGGGGGTCACAGACACAGGGAGGGGTGTAGTGGATTGAGGGGTGTCACAGACACATTAGGGGTGTAGGGGATTGAGGGGGGTCACAGACACAGGGAGGGATGTAGGGGATTGAGGGGGTCACAGATACAGGGAGGGGTGTAGGGGATTGAGGGGGGTCACAGACACAGGGAGGGGTGTAGGGGATTGAGGGGGTCACAGACACAGGGAGGGGTGTAAGGGATTGAGGGGTGTCACAGACACAGGGAGGGGTGTAGTGGATTGAGGTGGTCACAGACACAGGAAGGGGTGTAGGGGATTGAGGGGGTCACAGACACAGGGAGGGGTGTAGGTGTTAGGTAGGGTCACAGGGAGGGGTGTAGGGGATTGAGGGGGTCACAGACACAGGGAGGGGTGTAGGGGATTGAGGGGTGTCACAGACACAGGGAGGGGTGTAGGGGATTGAGGGGGGTCACAGACACAGGGGGGGTGTAGGGGATTGAGGGGGTCACAGACAGAGGGAGGGGTATAGGGGATTGAGGGGGGTCACAGACACAGGGAGGGGTGTAGGGGATTGAGGGGGTCACAGACACAGGGAGGGGTGTAGGGGATTGAGGGGTGTCACAGACACAGGGAGGGGTGTAGGGGATTGAGGGGGTCACAGACACAGGAACGGGTGTAGGGGATTGAGGGGGTCACAGACACAGGGAGGGGTGTAGGGGATGAGGGGGTCACAGACACAGGGAGGGGTGTAGGGGATTGAGGGGGTCACAGACACAGGAAGGGGTGTAGGGGATTGAGGGGGTCACAGACACAGGGAGGGGTGTAGGGGATTGAGGGGGTCACAGACACAGGGTGGGGTGTAGGTGTCAGGTCGGGTCAGGGAGTGGTGTAGGGGATTGAGGGGGTCACAGACACAGGGTGGGGTGTAGGTGTCAGGTAGGGTCACAGGGAGGGGTGTAGGGGATTGAGGGGGTCACAGACACAGGGAGAGGTGTAGGGGTTTGAGGGGGTCACAGACACAGGGAGGCGTGTAGGGGATTGAGGGGTGTCACAGACACAGGGAGTGGTGTAGGGGATTGAGGGGGTCACAGACACAGGGTGGGGTGTAGGTGTCAGGTAGGGTCACAGGGAGGGGTGTAGGGGATTGAGGGGGTCACAGACACAGGGAGGGGTGTAGGGGATTGAGGGGGTCACAGACACAGGGAGGGGTGTAGGGGATTGAGGGGGTCACAGACACAGGGAGGGGTGTAGGGGATTGAGGGGGTAGACACAGGGTGGGGTGTAGGTGTCAGGTAGGGTCACAGGGAGGGGTGTAGGGGATTGAGGGGGTCACAGACACAGGGAGGGGTGAAGGGATTGAGGGGGGTCACAGACACAGGAAGGGGTGTAGGGGATTGAGGGGGGTCAGACACGGAGGGGTGTAGGGGATTGAGGGGGTCACAGACACAGGGAGGGGTGTAGGGGATTGAGGGGGTTACAGTCACAGGGAGGGGTGTAGGGGATTGAGGGGGTCACAGACACAGGGTGGGGTGTAGGGGATTGAGGGGGTCACAGACACAGGGAGGGGTGTAGGGGATTGAGGGGGTCACAGACAGGGAGGGGTGTACGGGATTGAGGGGTGTCACAGACACAGGGAGGGGTGTAGGGGATTGAGGGGGTCACAGACACAGGAAGGGGTGTAGGGGATTGAGGGGGTCACAGACACAGGGAGGGGTGTAGGGGATTGAGGGGGTCACAGTCACAGGGTGGGGTGTAGGGGATTGAGGGGGTCACAGACACAGGGTGGGGTGTAGGTGTCAGGTAGGGTCACAGGGAGGGGTGTAGGGGATTGAGGGGGTCACAGACACAGGGTGGGGTGTAGGGGATTGAGGGGGTCACAGATACAGGGAGGGGTGTAGGGGATTGAGGGGGTCACAGACACAGGGAGGGGTGTAGGGGATTGAGGGGGTCACAGTCACAGGGTGGGGTGTAGGGGATTGAGGTGGTCACAGACACAGGGTGGGGTGTAGGTGTCAGGTCGGGTCACAGGGAGGGGTGTAGGGGATTGAGGGGGTCACAGACACAGGAAGGGGTGTAGGTGTCAGGTCGGGTCACAGGGAGTGGTGTAGGGGATTGAGGGGGTCACAGACACAGGGTGGGGTGTAGGGGATTGAGGGGGGTCACAGACACAGGAAGGGGTGTAGGGGATTGAGGGGGGTCAGACACGGAGGGGTGTAGGGGATTGAGGGGGTCACAGACACAGGGAGGGGTGTAGGGGATTGAGGGGTGTCACAGTCACAGGGAGGGGTGTAGGGGATTGAGGGGGGGTCACAGACACAGGGAGGGGTGTAGGGGATTGAGGGGGTCACAGATACAGGGAGGGGTGTAGGGGATTGAGGGGGGTCACAGACACAGGGAGGGGTGTAGGGGATTGAGGGGGTCACAGACACAGGAAGGGGTGTAGGGGATTGAGGGGGGTCAGACACGGAGGGGTGTAGGGGATTGAGGGGGTCACAGACACAGGGAGGGGTGTAGGGGATTGAGGGGTGTCACAGACACATTAGGGGTGTAGGGGATTGAGGGGGGTCACAGACACAGGGAGGGATGTAGGGGATTGAGGGGGTCACAGATACAGGGAGGGGTGTAGGGGATTGAGGGGGGTCACAGACACAGGGAGGGGTGTAGGGGATTGAGGGGGTCACAGACACAGGGAGGGGTGTAGGGGATTGAGGGGTGTCACAGACACAGGGAGGGGTGTAGTGGATTGAGGTGGTCACAGACACAGGAAGGGGTGTAGGGGATTGAGGGGGTCACAGACACAGGGAGGGGTGTAGGTGTTAGGTAGGGTCACAGGGAGGGGTGTAGGGGATTGAGGGGGTCACAGACACAGGGAGGGGTGTAGGGGATTGAGGGGGGTCACAGACACAGGAAGGGGTGTAGGGGATTGAGGGGGGTCAGACACGGAGGGGTGTAGGGGATTGAGGGGGTCACAGACACAGGGAGGGGTGTAGGGGATTGAGGGGTGTCACAGACACAGGGAGGGGTGTAGGGGATTGAGGGGGGTCACAGACACAGGGGGGGTGTAGGGGATTGAGGGGGTCACAGACAGAGGGAGGGGTATAGGGGATTGAGGGGGGTCACAGACACAGGGAGGGGTGTAGGGGATTGAGGGGGTCACAGACACAGGGAGGGGTGTAGGGGATTGAGGGGTGTCACAGACACAGGGAGGGGTGTAGGGGATTGAGGGGGTCACAGACACAGGAACGGGTGTAGGGGATTGAGGGGGTCACAGACACAGGGAGGGGTGTAGGGGATGAGGGGGTCACAGACACAGGGAGGGGTGTAGGGGATTGAGGGGGTCACAGACACAGGAAGGGGTGTAGGGGATTGAGGGGGTCACAGACACAGGGAGGGGTGTAGGGGATTGAGGGGGTCACAGACACAGGGTGGGGTGTAGGTGTCAGGTAGGGTCACAGGGAGGGGTGTAGGGGATTGAGGGGGTCACAGACACAGGGAGAGGTGTAGGGGTTTGAGGGGGTCACAGACACAGGGAGGCGTGTAGGGGATTGAGGGGTGTCACAGACACAGGGAGTGGTGTAGGGGATTGAGGGGGTCACAGACACAGGGTGGGGTGTAGGTGTCAGGTAGGGTCACAGGGAGGGGTGTAGGGGATTGAGGGGGTCACAGACACAGGGAGGGGTGTAGGGGATTGAGGGGGTCACAGACACAGGGAGGGGTGTAGGGGATTGAGGGGGTCACAGACACAGGGAGGGGTGTAGGGGATTGAGGGGGTAGACACAGGGTGGGGTGTAGGTGTCAGGTAGGGTCACAGGGAGGGGTGTAGGGGATTGAGGGGGTCACAGACACAGGGAGGGGTGTAGGGGATTGAGGGGGGTCAGAGACAGGGAGTTGTGTAGGGGATTGAGGGGGTCACAGACACAGGGAGGGGTGTAGGGGATTGAGGGGGTCACAGACACAGGGAGGGGTGTAGGGGATTGAGGGGGTCACAGACACAGGGAGGGGTGTAGGGGATTGAGGGGGTCACAGACACAGGGAGGGGTGTAGGGGATTGAGGGGGTAGACACAGGGTGGGGTGTAGGTGTCAGGTAGGGTCACAGGGAGGGGTGTAGGGGATTGAGGGGGTCACAGACACAGGGAGGGGTGTAGGGGATTGAGAGGGTAGACACAGGGTGGGGTGTAGGTGTCAGGTAGGGTCACAGGGAGGGGTGTAAGGGATTGAGGGGGTCATGGACACAGGGAGGGGTGTAGGGGCCAGAGGAATAAGGGTGAGAATCTTAAATGCGAGTGGCAAGTGGACGGAACCAGATCTGCTGGACAACGATTGAAACTGACCTTCCCCCCTCCTCCCCTTTTGCATCCCACTTCCCCCACCCCTTCTTCCTCTCCCCACAGGCCTCACCTCCACTCCTTGCTCAGGAGGCTAATTTGATCCACCACCACACTGTCCTGGAGCTGGCTGCCGGCCGTGGTGTCCAGGGAGTTGCCCCTGGCCGATGCGATCTCCATCACACAGTGAACGAAGGTCAGTGTGAAACGCAGGTTCTTCAAGATCACCGTGTGCTCCTGCTGTGAACGAGACAGGCGCTGGGCGTGAGGGACCCTGTGCAGTTGTGGAAGTCGCGGTACGGCAAGGGTTAACATAACATCCAGACAGGGGTGGGCGGCAGATCGAGAGCAAGTTCAAATTTAATTGCCATCCAACCAGACATGAATACCCATGAATACAGCCGAACGAAACAGCATTACTCTGGGGCCAAGGTGTAGACCAACAATGACATACAGCACAAGGAACATATAAGACAGACAGCAGTAAGATACAGTCGTACAAAAGAAATAAAGTCCAAGTGCCTGAGTCCAGGAATGTTGCAGCAGTCTGCAGTTAACATAACACAGCTTGTCTGTTGCTGAGTGGACACCGGGGGCAGCACCGACTCCAGCCTGGACGACGTGCCACACTGCCCTGGTGGAGCACGAACCTCTCTCCTGGGCGGCTGTGACACAGCGGCTTGAGGCCTGGTCCTCGCCATGACCGAGGCCACGCGTCTCTCCTGCCGTCCGCCAGTAAACCAGTGAACTGATCCGCAGCATTCCACAGTACCAACACCCAACAGGGCCTTACGATCCCAAGAAAAGATGATCGCTCACCGTTAGACGACAAACCACCTTCCCGCAGCGACTCCTCTGATGCAGGCAGCAGCGCGGTCCGCACCAAGGCCACTCCTTCGGTTCGTCCGCCGGTACTTTGAGTTCTTAATGTCCAGCAGGGACTTGTAAAAATAAATATGTTTATAAGGATCAATAACACCTCTGGTTGGCCCGGTAAAATCCGCTGCGTTCGAGCACCTACATCCGCAGGTAGGATGTAGATAACCCAGGTCTTTGAAGAGCATCGACTTCCTTTGCACAGCAGGGTTCTGGAGACAAGATAAGCGATCCAAACACGCACTCCAATAAAGTCCAGTTGCTATACTGACTTCAAGTATCACCAGCTGTTAGCTTGTCGTTTTGATTGACTTTTGACACCAGTATTATGAACGGTGATTGTTCTTGCAAGTAAGGAATTCAAACATGCACACTTTAGCAAGTGGCCAATATCGGTGAGTGCTGGCAGATTCTGTATAAAAATGGCGTTTCTCTGTTCAGAATTCAGAATAGCGTGGGGCCTGCTGCTGTCCTTGTGCGCAGGTGAAAGAGTCGTGAGAGTGAATGTGTTCTGGCTCCAGTTATTTTCAAAGTTCAGAAGTTTAAAGTACGTTTATTATTAAATTACGTAGATGATATACTATCTCGTGATTCTTCACCAAACAAAGAAACCAAAAGAATCCATTAAAAAAATACTGATAAACACTCAGTGTGGAGAGGAGAAAAACAAATCATGCCAACAATATCCACAAGCAAGCAGTGTTTTGAACTGAAGTCCAGAGACCCTGAGTTCAGCACAGAGCTGAGTAAACGTTGTGTAGCCGCAAACTGAGCCGGCCCATCCCTCGCCTCGGCCCCCTACACCCTGACCTTTTCAATCTGGCCCGGTGCCTACATCGTTGTCCAAACATTGGGTTCAGTCGCCTGGACCCCAAAGCCTCAATCTGGGCTGTATCTAAACAATCCAATTTTATCTCATTATCAGTGATGACGTGGTCAGTGGTAGCTATATCCACGCACACAAGACACCAGCAATAAATCTGGCACAGCTCACCACAACTGTGGGACGTCTCGAGTCACTTCACTCCCCGCAGAGGTTTCTCAGATGTACGTCGAAACATACGGTGAAACGGACACACTCAAGGACGTGTTTGGTGCAGCCCGCAAGCAGCGGCACACTATGCAAGCGTAGGCCATCTTCTGCACAGCAATCTCCCACAGTGAACCGTGGGCATGCCATGCTGGAACCAAAAGCGTGGCGACGCTTGTGGGCTGACCCCTGCATGTCGCAAATCAAGCACGTAACGATGTACCTGTGACAAATAAAGCTAATCTTTAATCTTCCCCGGGGGAACCATCTGCCTGAGCAAGCTTGCCTCATTCTCTTCCAAATAGCAACTGTGGGGTTTTACGGATAAAAGTCTGTTTAATATCCCCTCCTAGAAGACTCGGCAGCCACCTCACAGACAATACAACACTCCCTCACTGTTGTATCAGCCTGGGATTGGGATATAATCACATGTTTGGGCTGCAAATCGAAGGAAACATTTGCTGCCATTGGAGAGGGTTCACAGGATCTTCACGAGAATGACTCTGGGCATGAGAGAGTTCAGATATGAGGAGTGTTTCATGGCCCTAGGCCTGTACTCGCTAGAGCTTAGAAGATTGAGGCAGGAATCTCATTGAAACCCATTGAACGTTGAAAGGTCTGGATAGAGTGGATGTGGAAAGGATGTTTTCTATACTGGGAGAGTCTAAGACCAGAGGACACAGCCTCAGAATGGAAGGATGCCTCTTTAGAACAGAGATGAGGAGGAATTTCTTTAGCCAAAGGGTGCTGAATCTGTGGAATTCATTGCCACAGGTGGCTGTGGAGGCCGAGTCATTGGGCATATTTAAAGTGGAGGTTGATAGGTTCTTGGTCAGTCAGGGGTTAAAGGTTATGGGGAGAAGGCATGAGAATGGGTTTGAGAATTGAGTGATAGAATAGACTTGATGGGCTGCATGGCCTAATTCTATAGCTAACCTGGTTTGAACTCCATTCCCAACTGGCCCTGAGCTATGGCTGTCTCAGTCAAAGGTTAAATGTTAACCAGTTTCTTCAATGTCCCTAATGTATCTGACAACTGCTAGCAGCATGTTCCAGGAACACTACCTCTGACATCCCCCAATAACTTCTTCCAATCACCTTCAACGGATCTGCTCTAGTATTTTCAAAGGAATGAAAATTACCCAGGTTTGCTCAAATTTGTGTAAAAACATTATTGCATGAACATTGAACGTCGAATGGTGAAGCACAGGGGAGGCCTTTCAGCCCACGACATTGTGCTGAACCAATTCAATTAGTAATCAAATTGCTAACTCAATTAATCCCTTCAGCCTGCACAATGTCCTTGCATTTTCCTCACATTTAAAACATCTCTTAAAATTCTCCAATGTATCTGCCCCTATCACCGCCCCAGGCGCCCCTGTAACTCTATAAAACCATAAGATATCGGAGTGGTATTTGGCAATTCAGCCTGCTCCGCCATTTCATCATGGCTGATCCATTTTCCCCTTCAGCCCCAATCTCCTGTCTTCTCCCCCTATCCTTTCATGCCCTGGCTAATCAAGAATCTATCAACCTCTGCCTTAAGTATACCCAATGACTCGGCCTCCACAGCGACCTGTAGCAATGAATTTTGCAGATTAACCGCTCTTTGGCTTAAGAAATTCCTCCTCACCTCCATTTGAAATGGACGTTTTCTATTCTGGGGCTGTGCCGTCTGGTCCTAGACTCTCCCACCATAGAGATCATCCTCTCCACATCCACTCTGTTGAGGCCTTTCAACATTCAATCGGTTTCAATGAGGTCCCTTCTCATTTTTCTGAATTCCAGTGAGCAGGGGCCCAGATCCATCAAACGCTCCTCATATGATAAGACTTTCAATACCAGAGTCATTTTCATGAACCTCCTTTGGATTCTCTCCAAAGTCAGCACATTCCTTCTAAGATAAGGGTACTCACAATACTCCAAGTGAGGCCTCACCAGTGCCTTATAAAGCTTCATGTGTTAAAAACTTGCTCCTCAATTCTCCTTTGAAATTACACCCTTTCACCTTAACTGTATGCCCTCTGGCATTAGACATTTCAACCCTGGGAAACAGATAGTCTCTGTCTATTCTAGCTCTACTTCTCATGATTTTATAAACCTCCATCAGATCTCCCCTCAGCCTCTGCCATTCCAGAGAAAATAACCCAGGTTGTCCAGTCTCTTGTGATAGCGCACGCCCTCTAAACCGGGCACCCTCTCCACGTCCTTGTCCAGGACGACCAGTACGGTACACCTGAGAAAGACGTTTACAAAATGCACCCACCTCCATAAGAGTCTCTTCGGGTAGTTCTGGGGCTTCAAAGGTGATGGCAGCCTCCGCGTTGGTTGCGCTAGCCTCGGCGAAGTTGTATCGGAGAGCCGAGGGCATCTCGGGCTCGAAGGCAAGACCCAGGGGGGAGCTCTGGGGAGCCCAGCCACTACAGGAACCCAGCGAGCTCACCGAGCTGGAGGAGCCGACTGCAGGACGATTAGAGATTTCCAGTGACATAGTGTTTTGTGGCAACAGTACAAGACGTAAAGCAATTACTATAAGTTACAATGAGAAATATAACAAAAATTAAATAGGTAGTGCAAAAAGAGAGCAAAATTGTGTTCATGGACCACTCTGAAATCCAGTGGCGGAGGGGACAAAGCTGTTCCTAACATGTTTTACGGATTAAATATTAGCTTAACGTGTCACGTGTGCATTGAAAGACTCAATGAAATGCAACACACACAGAATGCTGGAGAAACTCAGCGAGCCAGCCAGCATCCGTGAAGGGCAATAAACAGCCAACAAGATGTGGCGCTCAGCAACCCACCGATTTAACCCTGGCTTAATCACAGAACAGTTTACAATGACCAATGAACCTACTGACCAGCCTGTCTTCGGACTGTGGGAGGAAACACACGTGCTTATAGGGGACGCCGGAACTGGACTCTGAACCCTCCCAGCCACTGAGCACATCTACAGAAAACACTGTCGTAGGAAATCAACATCCATCGTCAGGGATCCCCACCACCCAGGTCACACCCTCTTCTCACTGCTGCCATTGGGTAGAAGATACAGGAGCCTCAGGACTCGCACCACCAGGTTCAAGAACAGTCACTACCCCTCAACCAACAGGCTGTTGAACAAAAGTGGATAATTACACTCATCTTTTGAGATGTTCCCACAACCAATGTTCTCACTTTAAGGCCTCTTTATCTTGTTCTCATTATTTATTGCTGTTCACTTAGAGTTACATTTGCAGTTTGCTGTCTTCTATGCTCTTGCATTGATCCTGGTTACAGTAACTATTTCATAGGTTGGCTGAGTATACCCGCAGGAAGAAGAGTCTCAGAGTTGTACGTGGTGACATGAATGTACTCTGATCATAAACTTTACTCTGAACTGTGATGCCCTGAGCTGCAATAGCATCACGCTAACTGCTACCCTTTCTTTGTTCTGCAGTGAATGTCTGCAGGAAAATGAATATAAGGGTAATAAATGGAGACGTCCACTGTAAGTACTTTGACAATAAATTTACTTTAGAATTTTGGACTTTTTTTTGGAATTAAAGTACACAAATGAAGCAGCAAGTAGGACAAGGACGTACCTGAAAACATTCGCGTTCGGCCAGAGTGGGGCGAGGCGCCACTGGGAGGGGAGCCCACCATGAAAATGGCTGGGGCCGGACTGCAGGAAGACGCTGTAGGGAAATGCCCCCCGATGGCTGTGCCGGGAGCTGGAGAGGGAAGAACAGGACTCACATTTATCGGAGGCAACGTTTCCCAACTCCACCCCTACCCTTAGAGACAGGAAGCACCCTGCTCTCAATGACCTTCGATGATAAAAGTTCTAAAGACCCATAACCTTCAGGGGAAAACTTCACCTCGTCTCCATTCCAGGCATCTGTTCGAAGAAGTGAGAGAGAGAGCGATGTCTTGCAGGGCAGGGGCCATTTCAAAACTGCAAGTCATTGTTTGAGCCAATAAAAAGAAGTGAGGTGTGAGCGGAGCAGCCACTGTGTGAGTGGGCCAGTGTTAGAGTGGTCCGGCTTTGACTCAGCTGGCTTGGGCAAGCACCGGCGAAGGCTCTAAGTAAGATTCTAGTAAGTTTACTCCCCCTGTTAGTGCATAGCACTAAGAATGGGCCCAGCATTGGTTTTTTGTGTGAGAAGCGGCCTTTTTTGGGTGGCCTCCAATGTCCCAGATAACCACATCTGCAGCTCCTCAGAGACCGTGTTAAGGAACTGGAGCTGCAGCTCACTGACCTTCGGCTCACACTGGAGAATGAGGAGGTGCTATGCAGAGCTACTGGGAGGTGGTAACCCTAAGTTGCAGGAGGCAGGTACCTGGATGACGGTCAGGAAAGGGAAGGGAATGGGTAGCCAGTGCAGAGCTGGTCCCCTCAATAATAAGTAAACACGTTTGGATTCTGTTAGGATGGGGGTGGGGGGAGGGACCTACCGGGGAGAAGCCAAAGAAAGCAGGACTCTGGCACTGAGGCTGGCTTTGTGACACAGAAGGGAAATGGGGAGAAGAGGCGAGTTGTAGTGATAGGGGATTCTTTGGTTAGGGGCACAGCAAGGAGATTTTGTGGACAAGGACAAGTTTCCCAGATTGTTTGTTGCCTCCCGGGTGCGTCTCGGAATGAGTCCACAGCATTCTGAAGTGGGAGGGTGAAGAGCCTGAGGTCGTGGTTCACAGTGGTACCAATGACATGGGTAAGAGTGGTGACGAGGTCCTGCAAAGTGAGTTCAGGGAATTAGGTGCTAAGTTAAAGGACGGGGCCTCCAGGTATGTGATCTGAGGACTGCTCCCGTGCCACAATAGGAAGATCGTACAGTTTAACATGTGGCTAAGGAGTTGGTGCAGGAGGGAGGGCTTCAGATTTTTGGATCTTTGGGCTCTCTTCCAGGGAAGGTGGGACCTGTACAGAAGGGACAGTTTGACGCTGACTGGAGGGGGACTAATAGCCTAGCGGGAAGGGTTGTTAATGCACAGGGGCGGGGGGGGGGGGTGTGGTTTAAACTGGAGTTGCAGCGGTTTGAAACTAGAGTGCCACAACAGATTGTGGAGAGGGTGTGAAGAAAGACGTTGTTAAGCCTACATTCAAAGTCAGGAATCAAAAGGCTGAGCACGGCAGGACTGGAGTCCTGAGCTGTGTATGTTTCACTGCAACGAGTGTTGTAGGAAAGATGGATGAGCTCAGAGCATGGATCAACATGGAGAATTACGACATTGTAGACATTAGTGAGACCTGGTTGCAGGAGGGGCAGGAATGGCAGCTCAATGTTCTGGCGTTTTGTTGTTTTAGACATGATAAGAGCTGGAGAGATTAATGGGGGAGGAGTGGCATTACTAGTCAAAGAAACTGTCATGGCAGTGCTCAGTCAGAGCAGACTAGAGAGCTCGTTTAATGAGGCTTTATGGGTAGAAATGAGGAATAAGAAAGGTATGACCCCATTTATGGCATTATATTATAGACCAACCAGCAGTCCATGGGATTTACTGGAGCAAATCTGTAGAGAGATTGCAGATTGTTGCAAGAAACATAAAGTTGTGATAATAGGTGATTTAACTTTCCCCACGTTGACTGGAACTCCCATACTGTAAAAGGGCTGGACAGGAAAAAGTTTATCAAACATGTTCAGGAAAGTTTCCTTAATTAGTACATAGAAGTCCCAACCAAAGAGAGAGCAGTACTAGATCCTGTTAGGGAATGAGGCAGGGTAGGTGAAAGGAGTTTGTGTAGGGGAACTCTTTGTATCTCGTGATCATAATGCCATTAGTTTCAAGGTAAGTATGCAAAGAGGTAAGTCTGGCCATGTGGTTGAGATTCTAAATTAGAGAAAGGTTAATTTTGTTGGCATCAGACAAGATCTGGCAAGGATCTTTTGGGACAGGATGTTTTCTGGCAAAGGAGTACGTGGTAAATGGGAGGCATTTAAAAGCAAAATTTTGAGAGTACAGAACTTATATTCATAATAAAAAACACAAATAACAGGTTTAGGGAACCTTAGTTTTCAAGAGATTTGAGGCCCTGGTTAAGAGAAAAAAGGAGGTGCATAGCAGGTATAGACAGGCAGGAACAGATCGGGTGCTTGAGGAGGATAAGAAGTGTAACAGAACACTTAAGGAAGAAATCAGGAGGCTGCAAGAAGGCATGAGGTTGCTCCAGCAGACAAGGTGAAGGAGAATCCTAAGGGCTTCTACAAATATATTAAGGGCAAAAAGATCGCAAGGGACAAAGCTGGTCCTCTGGAATATCAAAATGGTAATCTATGCATGGAGCCAAAAAGACGGGGGAGATCTTAAATGGATTTTTTGCATCTGTATTTAATTGGAAGACGGACACAGAGACTATAGGTGAAAGGAAATATAGCAACAAGGTCAAGTTCAAGTTTAATTGTCATTCAGCCATACGTGAATACCCATGAATAGAGCCAAACAAAAACACATCACTTGGGTCTATGGTGTGAAGCATATTGGAGTATAAAAGTTGCATTGTTTGCTGTGTAACCAAAACTATGTAGTCAGCTTTGTATTTGCTATGTATGTATCCAATTTAGTAGGAGAATGAAGTCTCTGTATTATTGAACACATCAATGCCTTGAGAATATAGCCAAATAAGAAGATAATGGTGGGTTAATGAGAGGTAGCTAAGAGATGTAGATTAGAACATGATTAGGTTAATAGGTAGAAACAATAGTGGCGGATGTACGTGTGGTACGCAACTATAGACCAATTGGATATGCTAATGCAACTAAGCCAGGAGATTGCTATAAAAATGCTATGTACAAGGATCGGTGGGCAATCAGTGACTAGCTCAATGACTGTCTCAGCTTTGATTTGCAAATTAAAGTTTAACCCTTCTTGAAGAATCTTCTATGTCTCCTGGTCGTTTGTGGGGCACGAGAAACCACAACAAGCACAGAAATGTTAAGAGCACAATGTGTATTAGCACAGATATATTAACAGTCATACACAGCACAAGAGCACAAGGCACATATAAGATAGCGGTAAAATAAATCACACAAAATATGTCCCTGAGCCCGTGTGTGTTATAGCAGTCTGCAGTTGATCACAATGCAACTTGTTTTCTGCTGAGCAAACACTGGGGGGCAGCAAACCTGGGAAGCTGCAACAGGGGCCACCACCGCTTGAGGCTTCGTCCACCCTAGGGCCAAGACCATGCAGCGCCCCTGCCGTTTGTCAATAAAACAGCAAATCAGACTTCAGCATTCAACACCACCATTGTCTTGTGATCACAAGAAGAGCGACTAAGACAATTTCTCACTGCACATCGATGCCTCTCCGTCACAGGTGGCATTACGATCCACAGCAAGTCCAGCTCCTTCAGTTTCTCCGCCAACGAGCAACTCACTGATGGGATAGACCTGCGGTACTTTAACTTCTTTAACATTGCAGGGTCTTGCAATGTTTATAAAAGATCATAATGCCTTTCGTTGACCCTGTAGAAGCCTGAGTGCACTGGAAAGTTGAACAGTAGTAGTAGCAGGCCTCCGTTCGTCTCGATAGACCATGGATTTGCACCTTGGAAAGTTTCCAGGGCGCAAGCCTGACCAGCAGTTGCCCAAGCTGCAAGTCTCCCCTCTCCACGCCACCGATGTTGTCCAAGGGAAGGGCATTAGGACCCATGCAGCTTGGCACTGGTGTCGTCGCAGAGCAATGTGTGGTTAAGTGCCTTGCTCATGGACACACACGCAGCCTCAGCCAAGGCTCGAACTAGCGACCTTCAGATCACTAGACCAACTCCTTAACCTCCCGGCCACGCGCCAACACGGAAAGTTGAACAGTGTTGTAGAGAAAGCTTTTGGCACATTGGGCTTCATAAATCAAAGTATTGAGTACAGGAGGTGGGATGTTACGTTCAAATTGTATAAGACTCTGGTGAAGCCTAGTTTTGAGTATCGTGTGCCGTTTTGGTCACCTACCTATAGGAAAGATGTAACCAAGATTGAAAGAGCACAGAAAAACTTTAAAGGATGTTCCAAGACTTGAGGGCATGAGTTATAAGGAAAGATTGAATAGGTCAGGACTTTATTCCTTGGAGAACAGGAGAACGAGGGGAGATTTGATAGAGGTATACAAAATTACGAGGGGTATAACTAAGGTAAGTGCAAGCTGGCTTTTTCCACTGAGTTGGGGTGGGACTACAACTAGAGGTCATGGGTTAAGGGTGAAAGGTTCAGAGGGAACATGAAGGGGAGCTTCTTCACTCAGAGGGAATAAGCTGACAGTGGAAGTGGTGCAAGTGAGTTTGATTTCAATGTTTAAGAGGAGTTTAGATAGGTACATGGATGGGAAGATTATGGAGGGCTATGGACCTGGTGCAGGTCAATGGAAATAGACAGTTTTAATGGCTTGGCATGGACTAGATGGACCAAAGGATCTGTTTCTGTCCTGTAGTGCTCTTTGACTCTACGTGATGTTTCCTTATTGCTGAACAGTGAGACCTTGCCTCCCACAAGAGGAGGCATTGAGTGGTCAGTGCATGGAAGGTGCTGCCAGGAGTGTGGTAGAGGCAGATATAAGATATATAGGGGACACAGGGGCAGGTGTTCAAGATAATAAGAGGCATAGATCGAATGCCAAGAACTTCTTCCCAGCACAGAATTGAGATCAAGATCCCTTTGGGGGCTTTTGCTATTGCTTGTATGGGTCAGTGCCTTTGCTGGTGGCAAGTGGGGGAAGCGGGAGGGGGGAGATTCGATGTTTCCGCTGCTCCTTGTGTGTGGGAGGGGAAGGGGCGACTTTGGGGTTCTGATGTTACTATCTTTCATTCTTTGAGGTTTCTTGTTGCGTGGAGGTCTGAGAAGAGTAAGAATTTCAGGTGGTACACCGAATACATGCTCTGATATTAAATTGAACAGTTTGAACCTTATCAAACATCTTACTAAGATCCATATACACCACATCCACTGTTCTACTTTCATCAATGTGTTTTGTGACACATCCTTAAGGAATTCAATCAGACTCACGAGGCAAGACCTGCCCCTCACAAAGCCATGCTGACTATGCTTCTTCAAATGCCTGGAAATCCTGTCTCAAGAATCCTCGACAGTAGTTTGCCCACCACTGATGTAGGACATGGTGGTCTATAATTCCCAGCTTTATTCCTATTCCCTTTCCTGAGCAAGGGAATGGCATTTGCTACCCTCCAGTCACCTGGCATTACCACTGTGGCCAGTGAGGATGCCATCAAGGCTTACCTGCCATCAAAGACAGAGAGTAGATACAGAAAAGGGCCAGTAACATTGTGAAGGATCCTACCCGCCCTGCGCATGGTCTGTTTGTCCTACTCCCATCAGATGCCATCTTGTTGGCTCTTCACACAACCCTGGAACATCTGGACAGCATACATCAGGATGCTCTTTATCGACCGCAGCTTTGCATTTAACACCATCATCCCCTGAAAACTGATCAGTAAACTCCAAGACCAGGCCCTCAACGCTCCCTTGTGCAATTGGAACCTGGATTTCCTCACTTGTAGACCCCAGTCAGTTCAGATTGGCAAAAACATCTCCTCTACAATCTCCGTCAGGTCGGGAGTACCACAGGGATGTGTACTCAGCCCCCTGCTCCTCTCGCTTCACTCCTCTGACTGTGTGACTAAGTACAGCTGCAAAACCATATACAAGTTTGCTGACGACCCCAGTCTTGTGGGCTGTATCAAAGCTGATGATGAATCAGCATACAGGAGGGAGATCGACAACTTGGCTGAGTGGTGTAATAACAACAACCTGTCACTCAATGTCAATATGGCCAAGGAACTGATTGTGGACTTCAGGAGAGGGAAACCAGAGGTCCAGGAGCCAGTCCTCATTGGAGGATCAGAGGTGAAGAGGGTCAGTAACCTCAGACTCCCGGTTGTCACTATCTCAGAGAACCTGTCCTAGACCCACTGTATAAATATAATTGCGAAGAAAGCACGATAATGCCTCTACTTCCTCAGGAGTCTGAAGAGATTCGACATGCCATCAAAAACCTTGGCAAACTTCTACAGGTGTGTGGTGGAAAGTGTGCTGGCTGGCTGCATTACGGCCTGGTACGGGAAGACCGATGCCTTCGAACAGAAAATCCTTCTAAAGGTAATGGATTTGGCCCAGTACATCACGGGCAGAACCCTCTCAGCCATTGAGCATGTCTACATGAAACGTTGCCGTAGGAAAGCAGCGTCCATCATCAGGCCCTGCTCTCTTTTCACTGCTGCCACCAGGTAAAAGAACTCACACCACCAGGTTCAAGAACAGTTACTACCCCTCAACCATCAGGCTCTTGAACAAAATGGGATAACAACACTCATGCTATTTATTTATATCTGCATTTGTAGTTTGTTGTCCATTGATCCTGTTTACAGTTACTGTTCTTTAGATTTGCTAAGAACGCCCGCAGAGAAAGAATCTCAGGGTTGTATGTGGTGACGTGTATGTACTTTGATAATAAATTTTACTTCGTACTTTGAAGATACATCGACAGTAAAGGCCTAAAGGGATGGGGGCTGAACGCAGGCAGATAGGAGTTAAATGGGCACCAGTACTAGAACCCTAATCAGGTTTATTATCACTGATAGGTCATGAAATTTTGTCGATTTGTGGCAGCAGTACAGTGCAATACTTCAAAAAAAAATTCTATCCGTTAGGGCGTATTCTGGAGTTAGGGAATATAGTAAATATTAATTTCACCAGCAGCCAATCTTCAGATTTCGATGTGGATTGTAGATTGGATTTAAAACACAGCTCAGAACAATTTGACCTTAGATGCCTACATATAGAAGAGTACAGTACAGGAACAGGCCATTCAGCCCACAATGTTGTGCTGTACCAGCTAACAAGCAAATCAAAAACACCCAAACACTAATCCCTCCTACCTACATCATGTCCATATCTCTCCATCTTGCTCACATCCATGTTCCCCATCCAAACTTCTCTTTAAAGCCCCTAATGTATTTGCCTCTACCATCACACCTGGCAGGGCATTCGAGGCATCCACCACTCTGAGTAAAAAACTTACCCCTCACATCCCCCTTGAACCTACCTCCTCTCACCTTCTCTGGTATTAGACATTTCCACCCTGGGAAACAGATACTCTCTGTCCACTGTCTATGCCTCTCATAATCTCATAAACCTCTATCAGATCTCCCCACAGTCTCCGGCACTCCAGAGAAAATAGCCCAAGTTTATCCAGCCTCTTGTGATAGCACACGCCCTCTGAACCTGAGAGAATCCTGGTGAACCTCTTATGCACCCTCTCCAAAGCCTCAACATCCTTCTTCAGCGGGGCGACCTGTTCAGTACACAATGCTCCAGATGTGGCCTCACCAGAGCAATGCAGTGGAGATTGACATTCTGTTTGGGTGTCTGGAGTGTGGGCGTGAAGGGGGTGTTTGAAAACTATATACAATTCAAAGGAAGCATTGTAGATACACTGTACTATAGAATTATCCTGCTGTTACCTTTGATCTTTAGCCTATAAAATGTCATGTAAAATGGGGCCAGGCAAGCCTCTTCTTCCCAGAGTGTCTTGAATAGTTGCTAATTTTGCTGAATAAGATTTCTACATCCACCAGCTGCAGTGTCCCTCCAGTGTCTTGTTCATGTTACAACAATCAGTACTGATAGGTTGTGAAATTTGTTGTTTTGTGGCAGCAGTACGGTGCAATAATTAAAAAATACGATAGATTACAATAAAAAAAATACAAGTAGTGAAAAAATTTGCAAAATAGTGAGGTGGTGTTCATGGGTTGAATGTCCCTTTAGGAATCAGATGGCAGATTGGAAGAAGCTGTTCCTGAATCACTGAGTGTGTGTCTTCAGGCTCCTGTACCTCCTCCCTGATGGCAGAGGGGAAGAAGCTGTTCCTGAATCATTGAGTGTGTGTCTTCAGGCTCCTGTACCTCCTCCCTGATGGCAGAGGGGAAGAAGCTGTTCCTGAATCATTGAGTGTGTGTCTTCAGGCTCCTGTACCTCCTCCCTGATGGCAGAGGGGAAGAAGCTGTTCCTGAATCATTGAGTGTGTGTCTTCAGGCTCCTGTACCTCCTCCCTGATGGCAGAGGGGAAGAAGCTGTTCCTGAATCATTGAGTGTGTGTCTTCAGGCTCCTGTACCCCCTCCCTGATGGCAGAGGGGAAGAAGCTGTTCCTGAATCATTGAGTGTGTGTCTTCAGGCTCCCAACCCTCCTCCCTGATGGTGGCGATTGGGTGATGGGGGTCCTTAATGATGGATGCTGCCCATCTGAAGCGTCACCTTTTGAAAGTGTCCTCGATACTGGGGAGGCTCTTGCCCATGATGGAGCTGGCTGAATTCACAACTTGCTGCATCTTTTTTCCGATCCTGTGCAGTGGCCCCTCCACACAGTACCCTGACCAGCCAGTTAGAATTCTCCCCACGGTACTCCTGTAGAAATTTGCTGGAGTATTTGGTGACATACCAGATCTCCTCAAAACTCCCAATGAAATACAACTTCACAACTGCATCAATATCTTGGCCAGCATGGACCAGATGGGCCAAAGGGCCTGTTTCTGTGCAGGTGGGCCCAGCCACTATTGCTCAAAACACCTACTCACTGTGATGGGCACTTCTGATCTCAATCGGCATTTGAACCACATCTTGCAATTACACGGCAGAGCTAAATCTCCCCCAACACTACGTAGTTCACACTGAGGGGCAGCAGAAGAGGCAAGCATTAGGAGAAGGGGAAGGGGTTGCCATGCTTGGGGCGCAGGGGGCATTATAGCCTGAGTCAGAGGTTATACCACTCTCCCCGAGTTAACAGGCCCGCTGCGGGCCCCGTTACCTGCCACGTCCATCGGCCTCTCTGTGCTCAGGTTCTCGTTGCTGACAGCTTCTGTGGCCTGCCCTCCGAACGCAGCCTTCAGCAGCAGATCTGACAGCTTCCCGGCGCTGAGCGACCTGCAGGATGGTACAACAGCTTTGTCAGCACATCGATTACAGGAAACTACGCACAGACCAATGGATACCCCTTACTGATCTTGTTAAAAGATTTGAACAGGAGTCAGTCCTGGTTTATCTGAGCACATACTCAGTCTCGGGTGAAACCATTGCTACAGGGAGCGTCTCCTCCGACTAATCAAAGACCCTTCAAACTCAGCTTTGAATATCCCCAATGACTCGGCCTCCACGGCCGTCTGCAGCAATAAATTCCGAAGATTCACCACCCTCTGGCTAAAGAAATTCCTCCCCATCTCATTCAAAATGGAAAACATCCTTCTATTTTTAGAGGCGGTGCCCCCTGGTCCTAGACTCCCCCCCCCCCCACTGTAGCAAATGTGCTCTTCACCTCACTCTACTAGGCCGAGCAATATTCGATAGGTTGCAAGGAGAATCCAGCCCCGCTTTATTCTTCTAAACTCCGAGTACAGTCCCAGAGCCATCAAACTTTTCTGATATGTTAACCTTTCCACTCCCAGGATCATTTTCATGAACCTCCTCTGGACTCTCTCCAACGTCAGCACATCCTTTCTTAGATAAAGGGCTCAAAACTGCTCACGATGCTCCAAGTGCAGTCCGACCACTGCCTTATGAAGCCTCAGCAATACATTCTTTCGTCTCTCAGGATGAGGCTTTCCATTCCTGAAAAATGCCATCTCCTTCTCTCAGTTCCTCCGCCTTAGCCACATCTGCCCTCAGGGTGAGGCTTTTCATTCCAGATCCAATGAGATATCCACCTTCTTCAAAGAAAAGAGGCCTTCCTTCTTCCACCATCAACACTGCCCTCACCCCCATCTCTTCCATTTGGCACACGTCAGTCCTCACCCCACCCTCTTGCCGACACACCTGGGATAGGGTTCCTCTTGTCCTCACCTACCACCCCAGTAGCCTCCACATCTAGCACATAATTCTCTGAAACTTCTGCCATCTCCAACGGGGTCCCACCGCCAAGCACATCTTTCCCTCCCTCCCATTCTCTGCTTTCCGCAGGGATCGCTCCCTACGTGACCCCCTTGTCCATTGTCCCTCCCCGCCGATCTCCCTCCTGGCACTTATCCTTGCAAGCGGAACAAATGCTTCACCTGCCCCTACACCTCCCCCCTCACCACCATTTAGGGCCCCAAACAGTCCTTCCAGGTGAGGTGACACTTCACCTGTGAGTCTGCTGGGGTCATCTACTGTATTCGGTGCTCCTGGTGTGGCCTCCCTGTATATTGGTGAGACCTGGGATAGACTGGGAGACCACCGCTGAGCACCGACGCTGTGTCTACCAGAAAAACCGGGATCTCCCGGTGGCCACCACCAAGTCTACTTCCCATTCCCATTCTGAGATGTCAATCCACTCTACTGCCCAGATGAGGCCACACTCAGGTTGGAGGAACAACACCTCATATTCTGTCTGGGTAGCCTCCAACCTGATGGCATGAACATCGATTTCTCGAACTTCTGCTAATTGCCCCCCACTTCACCGTCCCCATTCCCATTTCCCCCTCTCACCTCATCTCCTTATCTGCCCATCACCTCCCTCTGGTGCTCCTTCCCTTCCCTTTCCTCCATGGTCTTCTGTCCTCTCCTATCGAATTCCCCCTTCTCTTCCTCGTTCACCAATCAATTTCGCAACTCTTTACTTCATCCCGGTTTCACCCCTCACCTACCACCTTGTACCTCTTCCTCCACCCCCCCACCTCATCTCGGCCAGACGCTGCCTGCCCTGCTGAGCTCCCCCAGTGTTTTGTGTGTATTGCAAACCTCCTCTCCTCCTCTGCGTGGTGGTTGCAGCCCTGCTGAGATGTGAATCTTAGCTAACTCCTTCCTTTACCCAGGGAGAGAGTATTGTTGACACCCCACTGACCCATCGTTTGAGGGCCCGAGTACCCCGGACAAGTACCATGCTGGGGTTAAATATCAAACCTGCCGAAAGGTCCCTTCTCTTCATCGGCGGGCTTCTGCGCGTGTCCGAGCTGCTGGTGGTGGAAGTGGCCGAGATCGGGCGCCGTCCTGTTGCGACTGGAGGCCAGGGTCACACCCTGGTGAGTGAGCATCGTGACGAGGTTCTGGGTGCTGGGAGCCTCTGGGAACTCGAAGGGCGAGGACACCTGAGGAGACAACGTTAGAAGCTGACTAGTTGAGCTTTAACCTCGGTTGCCCAGAAGGAGCCGACAGCTCTCCCTTGCACTGACAACACAAAGATTCAAGATAGCTCAAGATTTAGATTGTTCAATGTCATTTCCTGTATACAATTGTAAAGGAGAACAAAACAGTTTCTACTCCGGATCTGATGCAGCCCATAAAACACAATAAAATAAAGAAGACGATAAAGAATAAACACAGTAGGTATAAATCCTGACTTTAAACCTATAGAAATGCTGTGGAAGGACCTGACGCAAGCAGTTCATGCCAGGAAGCCCACCAACATCCCAGAGTTGCAGCAGTTTCGGAATGAGGACTGTCCTAAAATCCCTCCAAGCAGATGACCAGGACTGATCAACAGTTACCGGAAACATTTGGTTGCAGTTATTGCTGTAGAAGGGGGTCACACCAGTTATGGAAAGCAAAGGTCCACGTACTTCTTCCAGCAATATTGGATTGTTCTTCTCAATAAATAAATGAAGAAGCATAACGTTTTTTTTCTGTTATTTATTTAATTGGGTTCTCTTTATCCAGTTTTAGCATTTGCCTGAAGATCTGATCACATTTTAGGTGATATTCAAGCAGATATAGAGAAAATTCTACAAGGTTCACAAACTTCCTAGCACCACTGTACGTAAGATAGCCTATAGACACAGATTGACTCTTTGTCCACAAAGTGACACTAGGCACAGGAGTGTCTGTACATGAGGTGACTCTGACAGGAAATGATAAAGTAGTGGTGGTTGGGGGTGTGGAGGGGTGGGTTAGTAGGTGGAGGTGTTGATCAGCCTCACTGCTTGGGGAAAGTAACTGTTTTTGAGTCTGGTGGTCCTGGTGTGGATGCTACGTAGCCTCCTCCCTGATGGGAGTGGGACGAACAGTGCATGAGCAGGGTGGGTGGAATCCTTCACGATGTCACTGGTCCCTCATGGCATCTTTCTGTATAGACCTCACTCAGCAATCCCTCACTCAATGTCAGCAAGACCAAGGAGCGGATTATTGACTTCAGGAGGAGGAAATTGGCCAGTCCTCACTGGAGGATCCGAGGTGGAGAGGGTCAGCGACTTTGTGTTACCATTTCAGTGGACCTGTCCTGGGTTGGTAAGAAAGCACGGCAGTGCCTCTCGTTCCCGCGGCACTTGCGCAGATTTGGCACGACATCTAAAACCTCTATTGATGTGTGGCAGAGAGTCTGTTGACTGGCTGCATCAAAGCCTGTTATGGAAACACCGATGCCCTTGAATAGGGGTGGAGGGGGGAGGTGCTAAGCAGGTGCCACACTTTGCCCAAAATGACAAATAAAGCCAATCTTTAAAAATTTTTTTTCTTGTGATCTCCCTGGATCCATGGTTACCCTTGCCGAACCCCTTTGTGCCCACCTCTCACCAGCTGAGAGTCCCATCCACACCAGCTACAGCCACATTCTTGCTACTTCCCCTGAAGCCTGTGAATCAGGACGGAACGAGCACAAAACACGGGCTGACGGTACGACCAGAACAATTTGCTTCTGTTTTCACTGCGTCTTCTTTACTTATTTAGAGACAGAGCACACAACGGGCCTTTCTGGTCCAATGAGCCACACAGCTCTCGAGCCCACCTATTTAACACTAGTCAAGTCACAGGACAAGTTACTAAGATCAATTAACGGTAGCTGTATCACTGGAATGTTGCAGGAAACCGAAGCACCTGGAGAAAACGCACACGTCCTTGGAGAGGAAAGTACAAACTCCTTACAGATGGTGTGATATATGAACTCCGAACTCTGACACACGACATCACAGTCAGCACTACGCTACCCCATAGCTGGATGCAGGAAACTACCAGATGACGAGCAGATGGCTTTACTGTGTATTTACTATTTCAATAATATATTTTTTTCTTCTTCTTTTCAAATCTTTTTATTATTATTATTATTATTCAAAAATAGCACAAGTACATCGAAGAAACAACACAATGCCTCAAAACAGGAGAAATTTTCAAAAATTTTCAATCCTTCAATAATATTTTAGTCATCTTGTATATTCAGTGCCTATAAAAAGTATTTCCCCCACCCCCCCGGAAGTTTTCATGTTTTGTTGTTTTACAATAGTGAATCACAGTGGATTTAATTTGGTTTTTTTTTTGACTGATCAAGAAAAAAACATTCAAACAAGAGAAAGTCTGCAGATGCTGGAAATCTGACCAACACACACAAAATGCCGGAGGAACTCAGCAGGCCAGGCAGCATCTAAGGAAAGAAGTACTGTTGACATTTTGGGCTGAGATCATTCGACAGGACTGGAGAAATAAAACTGAGGAGAAGATTTGAAAGGAGGGGGAGAGAGAAACGCCAGGTGATAGATGAAACTGGAGGGGGAGGGATGAAGCAAAGAGCTGGGAAGTTGATTGGTGAAAGAGACAGAAGGAAGAGGGAGTGGGGGGAGGAGAACCAGGGGGAGGCAATGGGCGGACAAGGAGATAACATGAGCGGGGGGACAAGGGAATGGGAAATGGTGGGGTGGGGTGGAGGCATTACTGGAAGTTTGAGAAACTGATGTTCATGCCATCAGGTTGGAGGTCACCCAAACATAATATAAGGTGTTGTTCCTCCAACTTAAATGTGCCTTATTACCAACAGTGGAGGAGGCCATGGATGGAAATATGGGAATGGGAATGGGATGTGGAATTAAAATGGGTGGCCACTGGGAGATCCCGCGTGCTCTGGTGGACCGATGTAGCTGCTCGGTGAAGTGGGCTCCCCATCTATGTCGGGTTTCGCTGACGTACAAGAGGTCACACTGGGAGCACTGGACACAGCATATGGCCCCAGCAGACTCGCAGGTGAAGAGTCACCTCACCTGGAAGGACTGTCTGAGGCCCTGAATGATGGTGAGGGAGGAGGTGTAAGGGCAGGTGAAGCACTCTGCTTGCAAGGATAAGTGCCAGGAGGGAGATCGGTGGGGAGGGATGAATGGACAAGGGAGTCGCGTAGGAAGTGATCCCCGCGGAAAGCAGAAAGTGGGGTGGGGGGGTGAGAGAAAGATGTGTTTGGTGGTGGGGGGGGGCATGGAATTGATAATTGATCAAATTATCCAAATAATTGATTGCATAAGTATTCACCCCCTTTAAAATGACCCAGCAAATCATCACTGGTGCAATCAGTTTTAGAAGTCACATAATTAGTTAAAATGGAGATCTGTGTGCAGACAAGGTGTTTTTATTGATTGTATTAAAAATACACCTGTATCCGGAAGGTCCAACTTCAGGTGAGTCAGTATCCTGGCAAAAACTACACCATGAAGACAAAAGAACACTCCAAGCAACTCCACGAAAAGGTCTTTGAAAAGATGGATACAAGGAAATTTCTAAGTTGGAGTGAAGCAAATACCGCACATCACCAAAAACACACCGTCCCTACCGTGAAGCACGGTGGTGGCTGCGTCACGCAGTGGGGATGCTTCACTGCCGCAGGTCCTGGAAGGCTTGTGAAGGTAGACGGTAAAATGAATGCAGCAAAATACAGGGAAATCCTGAAGGAAAACCCGATGCAGTCTGCAAGAGAACTGCAACTTGGGAGAAGATTTGTTTTCCAGCAAGACAATGACCCCAAGCGCAAAGCTTGGCTACAAAGGAACAGCTTAAAAACAATGAAGTTAATGTCCTGGAGTGGCCAAGTCAGAGTCCAGACCTCAATCCAATTGAGAGTTTGTGGCTGGACTTGAAAAGGGCTGTTCACTCTCGATCCCCATGCAATCTGACAGAGCTTGAGCAGTTTGTAGAGAAGAACGGGGAAAAATTGCAGTGAGTGTCCAGACGTGCAAAGCTGGTAGAGACCTATCCACACAGACTCAAGGCTGTCAAGGGCGCATCTACTAAATACAGGTCCACAATCCCTTATTCGAAATCCTTGGGGCCAGTTGCATTTTGGAATTCAGAAATTTTCAGATTTCAGAATCCCTCCTTATTGGTTCTGGGACTGCCCCATGGATACCAATAAACACGTATGCTCAAGTCCCTTGTTTAACCTGTCTCAGTGCAGCTGGACTTTAGGACCCAGCGAAGCTCTGGACCTACGCATATCCTCCTGTATACTTTAAATCATCTCTAGATTACTTATAATACCTAATACAATGTAAATGCTATGTAAATAGTTGTTATACTGTATAGTTTAGGGAATAATGATGAGGAAATTTTTTTATTTCCAACAAAAACATACAGTAAAACATAAAAATATACAGCTTCAAACGAACCGAATCAAACACATGGTAAATGACTTTTTGGAATAAATGTAGAATGTCACTGTCACTATAAAACTTCCGTTACTTGTCCTTCTGTTTCTTTAAATCATAAACAGTGGTAGTTCCAAAACCATATTCTTCAGTTACGTCTGAGTTACGTCAGCTGTTGGCAAAATGTGACGTGGCAGCACGAGCAGAGGCCGCCAGACGTCAGTTGTGGCTCCGCGCTCGTACTGGTCACAGGTGCATTTGCTGTCCACTGATATTTTGTGTTCACTGTTGACTTTGCGTTTAATTTCACTGTGAAAATGTCAAAAAGAGCTGCAGATACCCCTATGGGTAACAATGAGAAAAGGAGAAGGAAGCATCTATTATTATCAATATTGCAGAAAGTGGAGTTATTGCAGAAGCTTGATCGTGGTGTGTCTGTGCGGCATCTTACTGAAGAATATGGTGTCAGAAATACCACTGTATATGATTTATCGAAACAGAAGGACAAGTAACGGAAGTTTTATAGTGACAGTGACATTCTACATTTATTCCAAAAAGTCATTTACCATGTGTTTTGATTCAGTTCGTTTGAAGCTGTATATTTTTATGTTTTATTGAATGGTTTTGTTGGAAATATAATTCTTTTCTTGTCATTATTCCCTAAATAATACAGTATAACTACTACTTACATAGCATTTATATTGTATTAGGTATTATAAGTAATCTAGAAATGATTTAAAGTATATGGGAGGATGTGCGTAGGTGCGAAGCTCCGTCGGGTCCTAAAGTCTGCCCACACTGAGACAGGTTCAACAAGGGACTTGAGCATACGTGTTTTTTGGTATCCGTGGGGGGGGGGTTCCGGAACCAATAAGGAGGGATTTTGAAATCCGAAAAATTCTATATTCCAAAATGCAACTGGCCCCAAGGATTTCGAATAAGGGAATATGAACCTGTACAGCATACGGAGAGACAGTCAAGTTTAAAAAAAAGCATCGTGGCACATATACTTCGGAAGAGAAGACACGATCGAGAGTTGTTTTTAAAGAAAGGCTGTAAATGGAAGAACTCAGGGTTCATAAATTGTGAGTAATGTACATGATAATAATTATTTAAACTAAAACAGAAATGGCTGGCCACATCGGAAAGATTGACGAGTTTGATTACACAATGGATAACTGACTCATGAATACTGAGCTATTGGAACACTATTTTGGAGCCAATGAAACAGCCAATGAGAAACAAATGCCAATTTTGCTGAGTTCATTAGATTTAAAAACATACAGTTTGCTTTGAAGCTTAACTGCTTCAAACAAAATATATAGATTACTCAAATATTATTGAAATATTAAATAGACACCAGGCTTCCCCTCCCCAACAACATTAAAAAAGTTAAATATTTGTATTATTTATTATATTATTCTGGCTTCTGTGCCCTTTTCTTTCACTAAAGGAGAAGCTAAAGATTGCACCAGAGGGAGATTTCTTCCAGTTCATCTGTGACACAGTTTAAGTTTGTCTCTTTTATGTCTTTTTTTAACTCTTGAGGTGACTGGGCTCCTGTCGGAGTCGGAGATCTGCAGCTGCGCTCGAAATGTGGTTTTTCAGTCTCGGAGCTTGCTGAGTGCCCTAGCGTTTTTGATAACTCCAGGTATAGCCTGGAGGACGTGTGCCTTCGGGGACGACCCGATTCTTCGCCAGTGTCGCGGGAGACTGAAACGTCGAGACAGCAGTGTACGCTGCTGTTGAAATAAGTGACACAGTAGATTAACATGGAGCCAGTGCTCAGCTGGCCTCCTGTCTGGTGTGGCAGGAGTTAGTGAGAAAGAGAGTGCTGTTGGGATGGACAGTAATTTTCCGATGGACTCCAGATCTTGGTCTCTCTGGGGGCTTTGCTACTGCGTGCACGGTGGGTGGTGGGGCTGATGCTTCGGTTGAGGCAGGTGGGGGGAGGGGGAGCAGGGAGGGGTGATGCTTTTGCTGCTGTTTGTGCGTGGGAGGGAGCAGGGGCACTTCAGGGTTCTAATGTTTCTCTGCCATTCATTCTTTGGGGATTTTCATGTTTGGTGGATGTCCGTGAAGAGTAAGAATTTCAGGTTGTCTACTGCATGCATTCTCTGATAGTAGAATTGAACAACCAAATCTTTCCGGTTCTGATGAAGGGCTTCAGCCTGAAATCTGACCGTTTACTTTCCTTCATAGATACTGCCTAACCAGCTAACTTTCACATCTTATATATCAGTGATAGTAAACCCGAGTTGCGGCCACCATTAAGCCTCACAACTGTCCATGCATAGCCCCTCACCTATCACTCACAAGCATGTACTCCTCCGCCTCCCCCCCCCACTTTATTCTGGCCTCTGCCCCCTTCCTTTCCAGTCCTAATGAAGAGTGTCAGCCCGAAACGTTGAGGGTTTATTCCCCTCCATAGGTGCTACCTGACCTGCTGAGTCCCCCCGGAAAAATAACCTTCCCCCAGGTTCACACCAGCAATGGTACCTTCGTTGGTGATCCCACGATGGTGGGGAGTGGGCTCCTCTGAATTAACTCGGAGAGTTTGGGGGACAGCTTCATCTGTCTGCAGGACTGCTGTGGCGGGCTCTGAAGAGGCTGGGCCATACCGGCCACCAGCGGCTCAGAATATTGCTTCTTCATCTTCTGCTGGTAGTGCAGTGTGTCTGAAAGATTGGGCGCACTGTGCAGCCGGGAGCCCAGCCCGTGCTGGTGAGGTTCTGGTGGCAGGACACCTGGTTTCAAAACAGCAATCTGTTACCTTTGGACCACGGTATCATATGTGGCTGCCTCTCACTCTGGGTTAACTCTGCCTCGGAAAAGCAGCCAGCATCACCATGACCCCTCCCATCCCAGACATTCCCTCTACTTCCCCCTTCCACAGGGAAGGAGATACCAAAACCCGGAAGTACGTGGCACCGCGCTCCTACCTGACTGAATCCGAATCAGAACCAGGTTTAATATCATCGGCATGTGTCGTGAAATTATGGCAGCAATACAGTGAAATACATAATAATATAGAAAAAACTGTGAATTACAGTAAGTATATACTGTATCTATTAAATAGTTAAATAAGTAATGCAAAAATAGAAATAAAAAAGCAGTGAGATGGTGTTCATGGGTTCAATGTCCATTCAGAAATCAGAGGGGAAGAAGCTGTTCCTGAATCGCTGAGTGTGTGTCTTCAGGCTCCTGTACCTCCTCCCTGATGGCAGAGGGGAAGAAGCTGTTCCTGAATCACTGAGTGTGTGTCTTCAGGCTCCTGTACCTCCTCCCTGATGGCAGAGGGGAAGAAGCTGTTCCTGAATCACTGAGTGTGAGTCTTCAGGCTCCTGTACCTCCTCCCTGATGGCAGAGGGGAAGAAGCTGTTCTTGAATCACTGAGTGTGTGTCTTCAGGCTCCTGTACCTCCTCCTTGATGGTAGCAATGAGAAGAGGGCATGTCCTGGGTGATGGGGGTCCTTAATGATGGACGCTGCCATTGAGACATCACTCCTTGAAGACGTCCTGGATGCTGTGGATGCTGGCGCCTGTGATGGAGCTGACTAAGTTTACAACTCACTGCAGCTTGCTTCGATCCTGTACAGTAGCACCTCCCCCCCACCCCCCCATACCAGACGGCGATGCAGCCAGTCAGAATTCTCTCTGTGGTACATCTGTAGAAATTTGCGAGTGTCTTTAGTGACATATCAAACCTCCTCAGACTCCAAGTGGAACATGCTCTCTTCTCATTACTACCGTCAGGGAGAAGGCACAGGAGCCTTTTCTGAATGGTCCACGAGCACCATCTCACTAGTCCTTCATTCGAATTACTGATTATATTGTAAGTTAGCGCAATTGTTATGTCTTTGCTGCAAAGCAACGTATTTCACATCATACATGCCAGTGATTGATTCTAATTCTGATTATTGAAAGTTCAAAGTACATTTACTATCAAAGTATGTATACCCTATACAACCTTGCAGTTCGTTCCTCACAGGCAGCCACAAGGCAAAGAAACCCAAAAGAACCCATCTATATATAAATAAAAGACTGTAGAACATCCAATGTGCAGAGAGGGAAAAAACAAATCTTTCAAACGATACTTACGGCCCATCACGCCGCTGGCGTTTGGGGCAGCAATGAAGGGCCTCCATCTCCGGCGGTGTTCATCGCGCCAGTAGCTTCCTCTCAGTTTTCACCACTGTCAGTCATGCAAGTCCCAGGTGGAGACTCAGGAATACCGTCACACTCAGGGGGAGAAGAAATTTTCATTGCTGTTTCCATAACAATTTTGTTTTACCGGTCAGGGTTGTTATCCCTGAGCTGAACCCTCGAACATGGAGGTCTGGTGGACCACTCTTAGTCTGACCTCTGCCCTTTGACCTGTTGGGCATGGGTGACCCTACCAAGAGCCAAAGCCTAAAGCCCTGACTCCAGCCAACGTAGCTCTCTGGGTTATCGAGGCACACAAGCCTCCAAACACAATAAAGTTGTGATCCTTTTGGAGACAAGCAAACCGTAATTGCAAGCGTTCTGAACTGAAGTCCATGAAGGGGGTCTGTCCTTGAACTCTTAGTTCAGCACACAGCCGAGTAATCGTCATGGAGAAGAGAGCTGAACCAGCCTGTCCCCCATCTCAGGCCCCAACACCCTGACCTTCCCAATCCGGCTCGGCGCCTAGATCAATGTCCAAGCATTGGGTTCAGTCGCTTCGATCTGCATGGGGCCTGTGCCCAACCTTTCTGATTCGGCCTGGCGCTTAAGTTGAATGAACCTCAGGTTTTCTTTGCTCTTGGCAATGGTCCCACTGCCTTGCCTTGGTTCTGCCACACCGAATTGCCCCCGAGTCCAAAGGGAAGTTACAGACTATTGCTTACCATGATCGTTTACCAGAGAAACAGTGATTAACAAAGTCTTTAGTTGTCTTCCTTGTTTCATCACCCACCAGCCAGAAGTCGCCGTGATTCACCAGCGCCAACTTGAACCAAAACAGTATCCCTGGTACAAGATGAATCCTGGACCACACAACCTGCTTCATCATGGACTCACACCTTATTGTCTGCCTGCACTGCACTTCCTCCTTTACTGTAATAAAATTCTTCTCTCCCCTCTTCTTCGATTCCCCACTTCTCTCCTCACCTGCCTGGTACCCCTCCTCTTTCCCTTTTTCCTGTGCTCCACTCTCCTCTCCTATCGGATGCCTTCCTCTCCAGCCCTTTACCTTTCCCATCAGAAAGAGAAATCAATGTTCGTGCCAGATGGAAGATAAGATGTTGTTCCTCCATGCTGAGGTTGGCCTCATCGCGGCACAAGAGGAGGCCACGGACCGACATGTCGAGCATGAATGGGGATAGGAATTAAAATGTTTGGCCACTGGAAGGTTCCATTTTTGGCAGATGGAGTGGATATAACACCACATCTACTGCTCGTGTTTCGTCTGTCTTTATAACTCAACCCCTCCAGTCCCAGTAACACTCTTTTAAATCTCCTTTGCACTGTTCTAAGCTCAATGATATCTTTCCTACGCCAGGCAGCCAGAACTGCGGGCAACAAAGTAATAATAAATTCTGCTAACGGGTGGTGTGTGATGGAACAAGACACTGCACTGCAGATGCACTTGAACGGATAATCCTACAAAAGGTAGTGGATACGGCCCAGTACCTCCCAGCCACTGAACACATCTACATTAAACGCTATCACAGGAAAGCAGCATCCATCATCAGGCCCTGCTCTCTTCTCACTGCTGCCACCGGGTAAAAGGACTCACACCACCAGGTTCAAGAGCAGTTACTACCCCTCAACCATCAGGCTCTTGAACAAAAGGGAATAATTTCACTCATTTGCCCATCCATTGAGATGTTCCCACACCAATGATCTCATTTTAAGGACTCTTATCTCATTATCTATTGCTATTTATTTATATTTGCATTTACACAGTTTGTTGTCTTCTGCACTCTGGTTGATTGATCCTATTATAGTTACTATTCGATAGAATGCCCACAGGAAAGTGAATCTCGGGTTGTATATACGTACTCTGACAATAAAATTTACTTTGAACTTTGTGCATACGGCCCTTCACTCAGAACGTGACACACGCACACTCCAGGTAGGGATGTTTCCTCGCAGAGTGCCCAGTGGAAGACTCGCTGAACAGCCTACCTTGTGACGAGGGTGGGTAAAGGTTGAAGCTTCCCAAAGATGACGCTCGATGGTGTGTGGCGCCCTGGTCTCCGTACTGAGGAGGGGACGCTCCTGTTTTGTTGAGTCCCAGTGGATTTGTGCTGCAGGACCTTCCAAATGCCTCTGACCTAAAGGTTAAAGATAATGATTTAAAGATTAACTTTATAGTACTGTGCAAAAGTTTTAGGTACATATATATAGCCAGGGTGCCTAAGTTGGCCCATCCAAATTTGTCCCATTTTTCCACGTTTGGCCTATTACCTTCTAAACCTTTCCATTGGGACAAAGGTCTTGTTCCTGTGCCGTACTCTTCAATGCTCGATGGGTTAAAGGATTTAATGGGCAAAGTGGCAGGTGGAATACGGTGTCAGGAAGTGTCTGGTCATGCAGTTTGGTAGTAGGAATAAAGATGTAGACTATTTTCTAAATGGGGAGAAAATTCCAAAAACCTGAGGTGCAAAGGAGCTTGGGAGTCTATGTGCCGGAATCCCAAAAGTTTAACTTGCAGGTTGAGTTGGTGGTGTGGAAGGCAATAGTTAGCATTCATTTCAAGAGTACAGTACTAGAATATAAAAGCAAAGATGTAATATTGAGGATTTGTAAGGCATTGGTCAGACTGCACTTCCGAGTATTATGTATTGCAATGTACTGCTGTCGCAAAACAACGAATTTCTTGACTTACACAGGTGATATTAAAACTGATTCTGATTCTGACTTTTAATTCAACAGTCCTGTTGCCGTTGCCGATGTTAGGTCGCTCCCATACAGGCTTACTTCCTTGCTGGCTTCTCAACTTTAAACCAAATTTGAAATCCCGCCAAGCTATGTTGACTCTTTCCTAAAGGATCTTTTATTAAGAACTTATTAATCCATCTCTCCTCAATACGCAGTAAGAAAGGACCCAGTCCCCTAGCTAAACACACAATGTGCCGGAGGAACTCAGCAGGTTTTTCTTGCTCTCTGCTCCCTGATTGGATCCTCAGTGAAGAGATCTATCAGAATACAAACTCGTTCTTGAAACCATCATTGATATTTTTATTTGTTCAATAGCACTGGACAATAAAGATTTTATTTCCTGAATATTTTTGGGTGTAGCTTAATGATTTTGAGCTGCTGATCATGAAAATCTCCATGAAATTTCCCTATCACACACCATTTTTTAAAAAAATCACCTATTTTTGTTATTTCAATTCATAATTCAAGTCAGAATACCTGATGCCAAGATTAAGGAAGGCATTTTTGTTGGTCCACAAATCAAACAGGTCATCAATGATAGGCAACTTGAAGAAATTCTAGTGGGACCGGAGAAAATCGCATGGAAGGCATTCAAGGATGTTAAAAATTCTCTTGGCAACTACAGACACCGAACTCCATGTAGCTGGTTGACAACATGCTTCAAGCATACAAAATCACGAAGTGCAACATGTCACTAAAGATTCATTTTCTGCTTTCCCCTTTAGACTTCTCCCCCGCAAACCTTAAAGCTGTCAGTGATGAGCACGGTGAAAGATTTCACCAGGACATTGTGCTTGTGGAGAAACCTGATTCTAATTCAGGGTATCAGGGCAACTGGAATCCATCAACACTGGCTGATTATTGTTGGACACTTAAACAAGAAGCCTCAGACACTGAGTACAAACAAAAATCATCAATAAAACATTTCTAGCTGAGATAAACTATTGCAAAGCATCAGTATTGTTATGCAATGAAACACATTATATTCAATAGAAGTTAATTTCTTGTTTCTCCAAATTGTGATACGAATAATTTGAAATTATATTTGTGTTCAGCACTAAGTGGTCTATCATAAACAAAAACAAAATTATGAGGAACCAACATTTTCAAAAAAGTTGCTGTCCAGTGTAATTATCATTAAAATTGCCTTCACTTATTTGTAATACCTTCTTACAAGCTCTATCCTAATTTATACTGAGGACTAATGCATCGCCTTACAGTGCCAGTGATCGGTGTCGAGATATGGAACTAGAAAGTGCACCATAGATGTGTGGTGGAGAGTGTACTGACTGGCTGCATCACAGCCTGGTACGGAAACACTAACGCCCTTGAATGGAAAATCATACCAAAAGATATTGGCTGTGTCTCAGTTCGTCACAGGGAAATCCCTGTCCACCGTTGAGCACATCTACATGGAGCACTGTTGCAGAAAAGCAGCACCTGTCATCAGGGACTTCCTCCATCTAGGTCACGTTCGTTTCTCGCTGCTGCCGTCATGAAGGGGGCACAGGAGCCCCAGAACCCACACCACCAGTTAAGGAACACTTATTACCCCTCAACCATCTGGCTCTTGAACCAAAGTGGATAACGTCACTCAGCTTCACTGAAATGTTCCCACGACCTATGGACTCATTTGCCAGGATATTTCATCATATGTTCTCGATATTTATTGATTATTTATTTATTATTATTATTTCTGTCTTTTTGTATTTGCAAAGTTTGTTGTCTTTTGCACACTGATTGAACATCCAGCCCAGTTAGTGTGGTCTTTCATCGATTCTACTACAGTTATTATTCTACTATGGATTTGTTGAGTATGCTCACAAGAAAATGGATTCTATATGATGACATATACGTACTTTGACAATACACTTTCTTGGAACTTTGAACTTTCAATTCTCGCCACCGTCTGTACGGAGTTTGTACATTCTCCCCGTGACGGTGTGGGTTTCCTCCCACAGTCTAAAGATGCACAGGTTAAGTTTAGTAAGATTGTGGGCACGCTATGACAGTGCTGGAAACATGGTGACGCTTGCGGGCTGCCCCCAGTGCATGCTCGGACTGTGTTGGAAGTTGACACAAACGATGCGTTTCACGGCATGTTTTGATGTACATGTGAGAAATCAAGCTAATCTTTACAGACGTCAGTGACAATAAACCTGATTCTGATTCTACCATGTGGAATAAGGACAATGAATGGAAACGAGAATGATTTACGGAACGCTGTTTATTGGGTGCAGGGTATGGTGGCAACTAACTGTGGTCCGGCCATCTCCTGAGAATACCATACCTTTGCGGGAGACTGCGTTTCGGAGACTGGAGGTTCTGCTCGATTCGCTGGTAGTTGAGAACTTGGGTGGGCACGGGGATGGGAACTGTGGCTCCGTAGGTGGCAATCAACTCCTGGTTTGGCCTGGTTTGACTGAAAGACACAGCACAGTCATATTACACCGACAGTTGTGATTCTATTCTGGTCCTGGAACCCCCCACTACAGGAAACATCCTCTGCACATCCACTCTATCTGTGTCCTCTGGTCCTAGACTACCCCACTATAGGAAACATCCTCTCCACATCCACTCTATCTGTGTCCTCTGGTCCTAGACTCCCCCACTATAGGAAACATCCTCTCCACATCCACTCTATCTGTGTCCTCTGGTCCTAGACTCCCCCACTATAGGAAACATCCTCTCCACATCCACTCTATCTGTGTCCTCTGGTCCTAGACTCCCCCACTATAGTAAACATCCTCTCCACATCCACTCTATCTGTGTCCTCTGGTCCTAGACCCTCCACTATAGGAAACATCCTCTCCGCATCCACTCTATCTGTGTCCTCTGGTCCTAGACTCCCCCACTATAGGAAACATCCTCTCCACATCCACTCTATCTGTGTCCTCTGGTCCTAGACTCCCCCACTATAGGAAACATCCTCTCCACATCCACTCTATCTGTGTCCTCTGGTCCTAGACTCCCCCACTATAGTAAACATCCTCTCCACATCCACTCTATCTGTGTCCTCTGGTCCTAGACCCTCCACTATAGGAAACATCCTCTCCGCATCCACTCTATCTGTGTCCTCTGGTCCTAGACTCCCCCACTATAGGAAACATCCTCTCCACATCCACTCTATCTGTGTCCTCTGGTCCTAGACTCCCCCACTATAGGAAACAACTTCTCCACATCCACTCTATATCTGTGTCCTCTGGTCCTAGACTCCCCCACTATAGGAAACATCCTCTCCACATCCACTCTATCTGTGTCCTCTGGTCCTAGACTCCCCCACTACAGGAAACATCCTCTGCACATCCACTCTATCTAGGACTTTCAGTATTTGATCAGTATCAATTAAAGCTTCACCCATTCTTCTAAACTCCAGCAAGTACAGGCACAGAGCCATTAGATGTTCCTCATACACTAACCCCTTCCTGCCTGGGATTGTTCCCATGAGCCTGCACACTCTTTAACTGTATAGAGCACCTCTGACCTCTCTGACCTTTAGAAAGCTCCTCAGGCAGATTCGAACTCATTAAGCACAGCACAGAAACAGGCCCTTCAACCCATCTAGTCCATGCTGACCCAATTAAACTGCTCTCATTGACCGGGACCATAGCCTTCCCATCCACGTATCTATCCAAACTTAAATGTTGAAATCAAGCTCGCATGCACCACTTGTGCTGGCAGCTCGTTCCAAATTCTCACCACCTCTGAGTGAAGAAGTTTCCCCTCATGTTCCCCTTAAACTTTTCACCTTTCACTCTTAACCCACGGCCTCTAGTTGTAGTCACACTCACCCTCAGTGGAAAAAAGCCTGCTTGCATTTACCCTATCTATACCCCTCAAAATTTTGTATGCCTCTATCAAATCTCCTCTCACCTTCTATGTTCTAAAGAATAAAGTCCTAACCTACTCAATCTTTCCTTACACTCAGGTCCTCCGGACCTGGCAACATCCTTGTAAATTTTCTCTGTACTCTTTCAACCTTGTTTACATCCTTCCTGTAGGTAGGTAACCAAAACGGCACACAATACTCCAAATTAGGCCTCGCCAACGTCTCGTACAACTTCAACATAACATCCCATTTCCTGTGCTCGATACTTTGATTTATCAAGGCCAACGTGCAGAAAGCTTTCTTCAGGCAACCATCATTGAAGCAACAGCCAGTCTGGCTGGAGGTGGCGCCCGGCTTACCCTGAGGGGCTTGGGGAGCCGCTGCAGGACGCGGAGGGAGAGAACGGCTCCCCGTGACTTCCCTGGCCGGCGGAAGTTAAGAGAGAGCCGCTGGAGGGAAAAAGGAAACAGGACAGATTAACCCTCGCATATACCAGACACAGCAAAATAGAATGACGATGGCATTCCAGCCACTCAGTTGACTGGACAACAAAGCTTTTGCCTACTGAATACTTCTGGGTGTATCTTATGAATTTTGGGCTGCTGATCATGAAAATCTCCATGAAATTTCCCTATCATGCCCCATTTTTTTTGAAATCGCTGATATTTGTTATTTCAATTCATAATTTAAGTCAGAATAACTGACACCAAGATTAAGGAAGGCATTTTTGTTGGTCCACAAATCAATCAGGTCATCAATGACAGGCAACTTGAAGAACTTCTAGTGGGACCAGAGGAAATCACATGGGAGGCATTAATGGATGTCGCCGAACATTTTCTTGGCAACTACAGGGCACCAGACTATGTGCAGCTAGTTGACAAATGCTTCAACCACACAAAACCAGGAAATGCAACATGTCACTAAAGATTAATTTTCTGCATTCCCATTTAGATTTCTTCCCCGCAAATTGTGATGCAGCCAGTGACGAGCACGGTGAAAGGTTTCACTGGGACACTGTGGTCACGGAGAAACGGTATCAGGCAACTGGAATCCATCAACACTGGCTGATTATCGTTGGACGCTGAAGTGAGAAGCCTCAGACACGGAGTACAAACGAAAATCATCAACAAAATGTTTCTACCTTAGTTGAACTATTGCAAAGTGTCAGCACCATTGTACAATTAAACACATTATATTCAATAAAAGTTAATTTCTTGTTTCTCCAAATTCCTACATGATAGAAGTAATCTGAAATTATATTTGTGTTCAGCTTCAAGTGGTCTATCATAAACAAAAAAAATTCTGAGGAAGCAACACTTCTGAAAACAATTAATTGTCCAGTGAATGTGGGTTGGGGTTGTGAAATTCAGGAGTATTATTACAACTGCATGAAGCGTCAGGGTGGAGATATGTCACTACCAAAGGAGGTGTAAGGTGCTCATTCCCTCTGTTAGACCGCTAGTCATCCTTGGGGAGGGGTAGCTTAGCACCCCCCACCCCCGATCAGGGTCACGTGAAGCCATGGGAGCAGGTGGTGGACGGTCGTTTGAGCAGCCGGTGCAGATCACAAGTCCTGGTTATGTGACCGCTGACACCAGGCCGACAATCTCTGAAGAGTATTGATAATGGCTGGGGTCACCCGTCTGGTAAAGTCACTGCCCAGAAGAAGGCAATGGCAAACCACTCCTGAGGAAACAACTGCCAATGACAATCATGGTGATGGAAAGACCGTGATTGCCCATGGCAGATGCCGATAGAATGATAAAGTGTCTGAGTTCTGTGTTCAGTTTTGGTCCCCTTATGTAAGGATACATGCAACGGAGATAGTCGAACATGAATTCACTTGGCCAACTCTGGGATGATCGGGTTGTCCAAATGAAAGAGGCTAAATAAATAATCATTGGAGTTTCTTTGGACTCTTCACCTCACAATCTACTTTGTCATGGCCTTGGAACTTAATATCTACTCAACTGAACTCTCGTTCGCTTGTTATGTGCCACGTCGATGATATGGGTGATCACGGTCATGGTTGAGTAGTACGGGGCTGGCTGGGACAAAGCACAAGGTACCAGGAAATTTAGAGGAAGCTTGACAAAGATGCAAAGCAGCAGAGACAATTCGGTGAGCGATATCTTTAATAATAATCTGCAAAATGCAAGCGACAAGGAGCCACAAAACAAGACAGAACAGATACTTAGCAGGACGAGGCAACAAGGTAACTGAAGGCTCGGAGTAACTGTTTGAGGCTGGCCGGTTCAATGGGTGAACAAGAGCTGTGGGTTCAAATAGGCTGTAAGTAATGAGTTGGAAAGGCGTGGCAGGTGGTTCCTGTTAGCTGGGTGGGTGCCTGCCCATGCAGGGTTGACATGAAGTAATAGGAGCTGCAGAGTTAGACCCAGGCTCCGGCATTCCAGGGTCTCTGCCTGCCATGCTGGAAGAGTTAGACCCAGGCTCCAGCATTCCGGGGTCTCTGCCTGCCATGCTGGAAGAGTTAGACCCAGGCTCCAGCATTCCGGAGTCTCTGCCTGCCGTGCTGGAAGAGTTAGACCCAGGCTCCAGCATTCCGGGGTCTCTGCCTGCCATGCTGGAAGAGTTAGACCCAGGCTCCAGCATTCCGGGGTCTCTGCCTGCCATGCTGGAAGACCTACCTGCTGTAGTTAAGGCTGTCAATCACCGTCCGTCCTGTCAGGCTGTCAGTCAGCAGCTCACCTGAGGAAAGAGCTCAGCTTCAACTTCAATTGTTCACGAAAACCCAAACGGAACAGCATTATTCTGGCCAAGGTGCAAAGCACAACACCAACAGTCACACTCTTCTGCACCCTTTTCAAAGCCTCAGCGTCCTTCCTATAGCAGGACAACCAGAACTTGATGTAGTACATACTGACCTTGAAGAGCAGGTCCTGCTCTACAGGCCTGACCCCTCAATCGGACAACAGCGGCCCCTGGTCCAGTGGCCTGACCCCTCAATCGGACAACAGCGGCCCCTGGTCCAGTGGCCTGACCCCTCAATCGGACAACAGCGGCCCCTGGTCCAGTGGCCTGACCCCTCAATCGGACAACAGCGGCCCCTGGTCCAGTGGCCTGACCCCTCAATTGGACAACAGCGGCCCCTGGTCCAGTGGCCTGACCCCTCAATTGGACAACAGCGGCCCCTGGTCCAGTGGCCTGACCCCTCAATCGGACAACAGCAGGTCTGGTCCAGTGGCCTGACCCCTCAATCGGACAACAGCGGCCCCTGGTGCAGTGGCCTGACCCCTCAATCGGACAACAGCGGCCCCTGGTCCAGTGGCCTGACCCCTCAATTGGACAACAGCGGCCCCTGGTCCAGTGGCCTGACCCCTCAATCAGACAACAGCAGGTCTGGTCCAGTGGCCTGACCCCTCAATTGGACAACAGCAGGTCTGGTCCAGTGGCCTGACCCCTCAATCGGACAACAGCGGCCCCTGGTCCAGTGGCCTGACCCCTCAATCGGACAACAGCAGGTCTGGTCCAGTGGCCTGACCCCTCAATCGGACAACAGCGGCCCCTGGTCCAGTGGCCTGACCCCTCAATCGGACAACAGCGGCCCCTGGTCCAGTGACCTGACCCCTCAATCGGACAACAGCAGGTCTGGTCCAGTGGCCTGACCCCTCAATCGGACAACAGCAGGTCTGGTCCAGTGGCCTGACCCCTCAATCGGACAACAGCGGCCCCTGGTCCAGTGGCCTGACCCCTCAATCGGACAACAGCAGGTCTGGTCCAGTGGCCTGACCCCTCAATCGGACAACAGTGGCCCCTGGTCCAGTGGCCCAGTCCTGCTATTGGATGACACATTTCTACAAATGCCCTGGAGGCATGATGAGGACCTCACTCTAGATCAGGGGTTCCAAAACTGGGGTCCATAGATCCTTCAGTTAATGGTAGGGGTCCATAGCATAAAGATGGTTGGGAATCCCTGGGCTAGAACAAGGACGTCCCTTTCAAACAGCGAAGAGGAAGAATTTCATTAGCGAGAGGCTGGTGAATCTGTGGAATTCACTGCCATGGACGGCTGTGGAGGCCAGGTCACTGGGTATAGATTGATAGGTTTTTGATTAGTGTATGTGTCAAGGGTTACAGGAGAATGGGGTGGAAAGGGTTAATACATCATCCATGATGGAACGGTGGAGCAAACTCGTTGGATCGAAAGGGTTAATTCTGCTCCTAGGGCTTATGGTCTTACAGTAGAGAGAAGTGGAGGGGTGAGCAAGGGGAATCTGGAAACCAGGCCATCAGCCATGGAACAATTACTTCCGGCAATGAACGAGAGCCTTGGATTGGTGGAGAACCATTATTGACAACTGTCACCATGGCAACAGCAGGTGGGGACTTACCAGAGCAGTGCGTCGGACTGTTGTGCGGCACCAGGACGAAGTCGTCTATGTCACAGGACGAGGCTTTGCTGCTGCTCCCGGCCGAGTCCCTGGAGGCCTGGAGGAAGCCCGGAATCTCCTGCGGGGGCGAGGCGAGGCTCTTCATTCGGAGGTGCACATCTGTCAGAGACTGTTCACAGAGAAAGGCAACTCAGGTTAGGGAGCCGTACTGGTCTCGTGGTGCAGAGAGAGAGAGCACCCGCTGCCACAGAAATCCATTGAAAACAAGGAGTCGGAGAGGAGAGTGAAAGACAATGAGAATCAGAATCAGGTTTAATGTCATTGGCATTTGTTGTGAGATATGTTCTTTTGAAACAGCAGTACTTTGCAATGCTTAATAAAATTATAGATTACAAAATAAAATAAAATATATATATATCTATATCTATATATCGATGACATCAAACTAAGTTGCACTGGACAACAGAGATTCTGCTTCCTGAATACCTTTGGGTATATCCTATGGATGTTGGGGTGCTGATCATGAAAATCACCATGAAATTTCCCTGTTTTTGAAATCACCTATATTTGTTATTTCAATTAATAATTTGTCAATGATGTAGTCATAAAGAAGGCAAGACAGCGGCTATACTTCATTAGGAGTACCCAGGACATCTTCAGGGAGTGGTGTCTCAGAACGGCAGAGTCCATCATTAATTACCTCCAGCACCCAGGGCATGCCCTTTTCTCACTGTTACCATCATGTAGGAGGTACAGAAGCCTGAAGACACACACTCAGTGATTCAGGAACAGCTTCTTCCCCTCTGCCATCAGGGAGGAGGTACAGGAGCCTGAAGACACACACTCAGTGATTCAGGAACAGCTTCTTCCCCTCTGCCATCATGTAGGAGGTACAGGATCCTGAAGACACACACTCAGTGATTCAAGAACAGCTTCTTCCCCTCTGACATCAGGGAGGAGGTACAGAAGCCTGAAGACACACACTCAGCGATTCAGGAACAGCTTCTTCCCCTCTGCCATCAGGGAGGAGGTACAGGAGCCTGAAGACACACACTCAGTGATTCAGGAACAGCTTCTTCCCCTCCGCCATCAGGGAGGAGGTACAGGAGCCTGAAGACACACACTCAGCGATTCAGGAACAGCTTCTTCCCCTCTGCCATCTGATTCCTATATGGATGTAAAGGGGGTTTCTTCATTTTTTCTTTGTTACTGTTGGGAAAGGGTTTCTTTGTTTTGTGAAAAGCAGGAATGTTTCTTTGTTGCGAGAGAGTGCTGGAAGCTTGTTTGTTAAAATTTACTGATAACGAGAATGGTATTCCTTTGTAAACCAAATGGAGATTAATGTTCTTTCTTCTGAGTCTGTAAGCTTTTGTTGACGGGCCTTTGGGGAGATCGGCGCAAGGGGGTCGAGAGAGAAGACGCAATGCTGTAAGCTGGGCGAGGATCGGACCCCAAGCGGGGGTCCGAGGCCGGGAGGTACTCCGAGGAGGGGGGATGAAGCTAGATGTGCTTGGTTGACCACTCGGAGGGTCCTGAGCTGCAAGTCGAGGAGTTCGGAGGGGATCGAATAGTGGCCAGAAGACTTCAGAAATTGAGCTCCAACGGTTGTGCACGAAGTGGTTTGGACTTTGATAAATTTGGCGCCTTTTCTTTATTTTTTCTCTTCATATATACTGTATCGTTATTAATCACTTAGTTATAGTAACCTTTATAAATTGTACTCATTTAATCGCATATGGTGTACTGTCTGTCTTTGGGCGAGGCGGGGACATCACACAGCATCCACACCAGCTGATTACCCAGTTTGGCGGGGCCGAAGGCTGCTCCCCCTAGACGAGAACGAGCTGAGCGAGCCTGAGGAGACCCAGGGGGTTACATGGACATTGAAGCTTTGGACTCTACATCACTTTTTTTTAATATACAGTATTTCACTTTTTGCACTTTAAAAAATCTATTTATTTACTAATTGATTTATTTGTCTATTTATTATTTTTATTTTATTTATTATTACTTTTTTCTCCGCTAGATTATGTATTACATCGAACTGCTGCTGCTAAATTAACAAATTTCACGTCACATGCTGTTGATAAAAAACCTGATTCTGATTAAAATGTAAGTTGAAAAGTTTTCTACCTTGTCCATGCTTGGGCATGCTGAGGCAGGGCAGACACTGCTTGGCAGGACAAGTTCTAGAAAGGCTATAAATCTCCATGAAGGATTCTAATATCGGAGACAAACATTTCACAGAATAATTGATGCCAAGATTAAGGAAGGCGTTTTTGTTGGACAACAAATCAAACAGGTCATCAGTGTCAGGGAATTCGAAGAGCTTCTAGTGGGACCGGAGAAAATCACATGGAAGGCATTCAAGGATATTGCTGCAATTTTTCTTGGCAACTACAGAGCACCAAAATACGTACAGCTGGTTGACAACATGGTACAAACATACAAAACCATGGGGAGGAACATGACACTAGATTCAGTTTCTCCATTCCCATTTAGACTTCAAGCTTCAAGCAGTTTATCGTAACCAAAGAAAAAAATTCTGATGAAACGTCTTCGAAAAATAGTTGCCCAGTGAAATTAAAGCAAATACAGTGTAAATTATTAGTCCCTGATGGTGGCAATGAGAAGAGTACATGTCCTGGGCGAAGAGGTCCTCAGTGCTGTGCTACCCGTTGGAGACATTGCCTCTTGAAGATGTCCCCAGTGCTGAGGAGGCCAGTGCACGCGATGAAGCTGGCTGACTTCACAGCTTTCTGCCGATTATTCTGATCCAGAGCAGTGGCCCCTCCACCCATCCCCCCCCCATACCAGACAGTGATGCGAGGAAAGAGATATGAGGATCACATCGGGTGTGGGGTGAGATCACAGTGGTGATGTCACTGTAGGTGGTCAATGTCAGGTGTGGGGTGAGGACACAGTGATGACGTCACTGTAGGTGGTCAACGTTGGGTGTGGAGAGAGGTCAGTGATGACGTCACTGGAGACGGTCAACGTTGGGAGTGGGGTGAAGACACAGTGGTGACATCACTGGAGATGGACAATGTCGGGTGTAGGGTGAGGACACAGTGATGATGTCACTGGAGATGTCGGGTGTGGGGTGAGGACACACTGATGATGTCACTGGAGATGGTCAACGTTGGGAGTGGGGTGAGGACACAGTGATGACGTCACTGGAGACAGTCAACATTGGGAGTGGGGTGAGGACACAGTGATGACGTCACTGGAGACGGTCAACGTTGGGAGTGGGGTGAGGACACAGTGATGATGTCACTGGAGATGGACAATGTCGGGTGTGGGGTGAGGACACAGTGATGATGGTCAACGTTGGGAGTGGGGTGAGGACACAGATGATGTCACTGGAGATGGTCAACGTTGGGAGTGGGGTGAAGACACAGTGATGACATCACTGGAGATGGTCAACGTTGGGAGTGGGGTGAAGACACAGTGATGACATCACTGGAGATGGTCAACATTGGGAGTGGTGATGTCACTGGAGATGGTCAACGTTGGGAGTGGGGTGAGGACACAGTGGTGACATCACTGGAGACGGTCAATGTCGGGTGTGGGGTGAGGACACAGTGATGATGTCACTGGAGACAGTCAACGTTGGGAGTGGGGTGAGGACACAGTGATGATGTCACTGATGAGGAGGAATTTCTTTGGCCAGAGAGTGGTTAATCTGTGGAATTTTTTGACAAAGGCAGCTGTGGAGGCCAAGTCTGTGTGTACATTTTAAAGGCAGAGGTTGATAGATCCTTGATTGGTCTTGATATGGGGAGAAGGCAGGAGACTGGGGCTGAGAGGGAAAGGGTCAGCCAAGATAAAATAGTGGACAGACTCAATGTGTGAAATGGTCAAATCCTGCTCCTATATCTTATGGTCTTATGGCAACTCGATTCTGCTCCGTTCTCTCGAGAACAGAAAAAATGATGCGGTTTTGGGCAGGAAGGGGTAAAAAAGTCTTTTGGTTCCCAGTCCCGGGCTTTGTTGATGTTAACATCACCATGTCATTCACAATTCAGGCAGCGCCATGAGCAGTTGATAAAGATTATAAAGTCTAGCTTTTTTCATCACATGGACATCGAAACGTAGCATTTGCGACAAGTCGAATCAGAAAGGATTCTTCACCAGCATAGTGTGCCCACAGCTTACTAACCCTAACCCGCCTTTGGAATGTGGGGGTAAAGCAGAGAAGCTGGGGAAACCCACGTGGTCATGAGGAGAACGTATTGTGGGAACCGAACCCCAATCGCTGGTGCTGTAAAGCGAATGCGCTAACCAACACGCTCTTGTGCCACCCTTCACTTCACAGTCTACCGCGACACAGCCTTGCACCTTATTGACTGTCTGCGCTGCACTTTCTCTGCAACTGTAACACTTGATTCTACACTCTGGTATTGCTTTACCTTGTCAATAGTCATCCAAGAGGACCTCAGCCTTGTTGCAGTTTGGAGGCTAGAGTGTCTCAATGACCCGGGGAGCTATGCTGGCTGGAATTAGGGCCTTGTGTTTTGACTCTTGGTGGGGTCACCAATGCCAAACAGGTCAAAGGGTAGAGGCCAGACTAAGAGTGGTCCACCAGTCCTCCTGGTTTGGGGGTTCAGCTCAGGGCTAACAACCCTGACTGGTAAAACAGAATTGTTACAGAAGCAGCAATGAAGAATCCTTCAAGAATGTGATGGTATTCCTGAGTTTCCACCCGGGACTTGTGCGACTGACAGTAATGAAAACTGAGAGGTCTTGTAATTAATTACGGGTTAGATGTATAATTAAGTGAATAACACACGTTATCACGCTACCACATGATATATGCTTGCCTCGCTTAAAGTAAACAAGAAGCTCCCGGACACCGGCATCTTCCTTTGAATTAGCTTGATGTTTTGAAGTACAACACGTGAGAGAGTGCCAGCCTTGGTATGTGTGACAACACTTCTGGCTTCAACATAGTGATCCTATTCCTAACTCATACTTCTTTGAGCTTTGGGAGGAAACCAGAGCACCCAGAGGAAACCCATACAGTCATCGGGAGAATGTACGAACTCCTTACAGACAGCGGTGGGAATTAAACCCCAATTTGCTGCCAAATGTTGTGCTAGCTATTACATTACCGTGCCGAACCCCCCCCCCCCCCCGAATCGAGCAGAGTGGGGTTACACTCTGCTCGATTTGACCCCCAACCCAGTGACCCACCCACACGGCGGCAGAGAAGGACGAACCCACCCCCTCCACCCTCCCCTGAGTTCGGAGGCCCCCTGTACTCACCGGAGGGGAGGCGAGGTGGGAGGTGGAGGAACTGCTGCAGGAGCTGTTGGAGGCTGAACCTGTGTAGGCTGGCATTGGCACCGGGGCAGCTGGTAACAGAGGTGAAAGAAGAGGGTTAGTCATGGGAGCAATCACCCTCCACCTCCCAGAAACCATGCCCCTTAAACCACTCAAACACCCCCTGTGGAGGTCAGTGCAGCTGGACACAACTATGTGGGCCCATGCTCTGTGCAAATTCCCAGAATTCATTCAGAGAGGACATGACACATCGTTCATCCCCAACAACCCCCTCCCTCCTTCCCTCCAAGTGGATTGGGAAATGAGCACAACATGAGGACAGTCCTGCGGACCGGACACTCTGCATTACCATCGGCAGCAGAGGAGGTCCCCTCTTTATGCAGGGGTCCTTCCCTGTACATTGGGGGCCTGGAGAGGAGGGTGTTTCATCGGGCTGTACCACACAACAGGTTCTGTCCACAGACACCCCGCCCTCCTGTCCTTTCTGTGGCCGGGAGGGGTCAGTGTACCGTATCTACATGGGGGGTATCTGAAGGGGCCCCCCCCCATGTCAGCCCCGCCCTCCTGTCCTTTCTGTGGCCGGGAGGGGTCAGTGTACCGTATCTACATGGGGGGTATCTGAAGGGGCCCCCCCCCATGTCAGCCCCGCCCTCCTGTCCTTTCTGTGGCCGGGAGGGGTCAGTGTACCGTATCTACATGGGGTGTATCTGAAGGGGCCCCCCCCCATGTCAGCCCCGCCCTCCTGTCCTTTCTGTGGCCGGGAGGGGTCAGTGTACCGTATCTACATGGGGTGTATCTGAAGGCCCCCCCTCCATGTCAGCCCCGCCCTCCTGTCCTTTCTGTGGCCGGGAGGGGCCAGTGTACCGTATCTACATGGGGTGTATCTGAAGGCCCCCCCTCCGTCAGCCCCGCCCTCCTGTCCTTTCTGTGGCCGGGAGGGGTCAGTGTACCGTATCTACATGGAGGGTATCTGAAGGGCCCCCCCCCATGTCAGCCCCGCCCTCCTGTCCTTTCTGTGGCCGGGAGGGGTCAGTGTACCGTACCTACATGGGGGGTATCTGAAGGGGCCCCCCCATGTCAGCCCCGCCCTCCTGTCCTTTCTGTGGCCGGGAGGGGTCAGTGTACCGTATCTACATGGGGGGTATCTGAAGGGGCCCCCACCCCCATGTCAGCCCCGCCCTCCTGTCCTTTCTGTGGCCGGGAGGGGTCAGTGTACCGTATCTACATGGGGGGTATCTGAAGGGGCCCCCCATGTCAGCCCCACCCTCCAGTAAGGAGAAGACGTCCTGGTTGGCTTGGCCAAGATAGCTACTCGTGGAGTTGAGGGCACTGTGCGAGCAGACTGCCCGTGAGATTTGTTTATGCCTGGGTGTCCATGGAGAGGGAGGATGTGGTCACCATGGGTACAGTGAAGGACTTCCAGGAATAGTGAAATGAGTGTTTTAATAAAATCATATTTTAATTTGAATTTGTTCACAGTCTTGTAAATCCCTCCTCCAAGAGGGTTTGGGGGCTTGCGTTCCTCAACAACCCGGACAGCTACGCTGGCTGGAGTCAGGGCTTTATGCTTTGGCTCTTGGTAGGGTCACCCATGCCAGACAGGTCAAAGGGCAGAGGTCAGACTAAGAGTGGTCCACCGATCCTCCAGGTTCAGGGGCTCAGCTCAGGGCTAACAACCCTGACCGATCAAACAAACTGATTCAGAAACAGCAGTGAAGATTCCTTCTATATGGCCAAGGACAGCCAGAGATGGAGAACTTTCATTCCTATCCTAGACACCAGTGGCATGACGGGCAATGAATTCATTTGTAAATTCCAGATGTTTGTATTTTGTGTGTGAATAAATTTTCACAGTGAGCCAGGAGAGGAGAGCTGGGTCCTGGCAGGAAGGCTGGAGGACCACAGTGCTGTGTACGGAACAGCCAAGAGCCTGTCTGCTGGTTCACTCACTTACATTTCTTCATGGATGAGCTGACATCCAGGAAAGGGTGATGGAAGAAATCGTCTGCAAACGACAAGACACGCTTATTAGTTATGAGGTGAGGTGTGTCCACGCTGTGCACCAACCTTTGCCTGCTGACCGTTGGCGTATTGGGCCAAGGCCCTATATCGGGACTTGAGGAGTCATAGAGCACTACATCATAGAAACAGGCCTTTCAGCCCATCTAGTCCAAGCCAACCTGTAACTCTGTACTGACTCATGGGGAAGGCTTCAGGAGTAAACCCCGAGGGGAAAATCTGGAGCTGGAATGCCTACGGCAGTCTTACGTTGAGTTCAATGCTGACTGGGAACTCCGGTGACTTCGCTGGTGCTGAACTGTGTCGGTCTCTGCCGTTCAGCTGTGCGGAGAGGGGGAGCTCGCTACACTGGCAACAGCTTGCTCTCCATATCGTACTGCCCAGGCTTGTGTTTCAAAAGACAGATGGGATGTATCACCCATGGTCAACCCTGACCAATGGAGGGCCCACATTCCCCTCATTTCCTCCCCCCTAGATTCTCATTAACCCATGGGGGGGGGTCACAATTTATAGCCGATAATTTACCCACCAGCATGTACTTCTTTCAAATGTACAGTACTATGCTAAAGTCTAAGGCACACACAGTATACACAGCTAGGGTGCCTAAGACTTTTGCACAGTGCTGTAGTAATTTTATGTATTGCACTGTACTGCTGCCACAAAAAAACACAAATTTCATGACGTATGTGAGTGATGATAAACCTGATTCTGATATGAGTCTCTATTGTGGACTGAGAGTGGGAAGGGGGCAGGGAGAGGGGAATCGTGGTTGGGAAAAGGGGAAGGAAGAGGGGAGGGAGCAGGAAGCACCAGAGAGACGTTCTGTAATGATCAATAAACCAGTTGTTTGGAATCTAATGACCTTGTCTGGTATCTCGGGGCTGGGCGTGAGTGTACCCACTCCAGTCGCCGCCCCGGCACTCCCTCTCTGCCACCTGCCCCATACCCCTCCCACCTCTCCATTCCCAACATCCTTTGTTCCTACCAGATCTACAAACTCGCTCTCCGCTTCATGGTGACAAATACAGGACTGAGCAAACGGCTTAGGCACACTAAGTATATAGATATATGCCTGAGACTTTTGCACAGGACTGAAGGTATTTTACACAGAGAGTAGAGAGTGTTGGTGGTAGAGGCAGATACATTAGGGGTATTTAAGAGACACAGAAATCTGAATCAGGTTTACTATCACTGGCGTATATCAAGTTTGCTGTTTTGCAGCAGCAGTACATTGCAATACGTAATAACTTTTAAAAACTATAAATTATAAGAAGAAATATATATATAAATTTAATTAAATCAGTGGTGCAAAAAGAACAAAGAATAAATAGTGAGGTGTTGATCATGGGTTCATTATCCATTCAGAGGTCTGATGGAGGGCTCTGTAGGAGGAAGGGATAGATTGAACTTCGAGTAGGTTAGAGGGTCAGCACAACATTGTGGGCTGAAGGGCCTGTTCTGTGCTGTAGTGTTCTACGTTCTGCGAACGGAGGAAGGGGTGGAGGGGCTACTCACTGAAGTCCATCCTCTCCTTGTAGTTGCGCAGGAGAAGTCCCAGCAGCAGGTGACACAGGTGGCTTGAGGTCTCCCTCGGGATGCTGTTGGCAGGAATAACACAGACACCGTGAGCTTCCCTCACGACGGCAGCCCTGACCGCAAAAACTCTGCAAGGATACAGACCCTGGCACACTACAGTTCCATGTGTCATTACATGAATGAATATTAATTAAATCCGTGTTTTGTTTTCCTTCCATCTTCAGTTACAATAGAGAAATGTGAATTAATTGGCAGAGTTCAAAATTCCCCTAATTAGATAATGAATATTAATTCATATTAGAATACAGAACACGACAGCACAGTATAGGCCTGCCGGCATTTTAACCTAACCCATCTGTATGCAAGACAGACCAAGACAAGTTTATCACTGTACCTCTGTACATGTAACAAAAACAAACCAGTTCCAATTTCTGGCCACTCCCCTGCTCCACCCTGTCCCCTAGCACCATCACCCATGGTGCTTATCCAACTTCCAAGGCCTTTGCTTCCTGGACCTTGCCCCTGCTCAGGCAGCAACACATGGACAGAGGCAAACCTGGTCAGAAAACCCGCTGGACACATCTGGACAGCACCAATTGGCTTACTTTGGAACGAGGGCCTTATTTTTCTCGTAGAACAGGCGGAGATTCTGTGGACTGTTGGCCTGAAACAAAAAGAATGGGATGTTTTCAGTCAATCCAACTTGACCACAGCAGGCATTGGACAAAAACCCATCTGGTTCAAAGTTCAAATTACACCTATTTTTAAAGTATGTAAGCATTACACAACCTTATGATTTGTCTCCTTACAGGCAGCCACAAAGAAACCCAGAAGAACCCGTACAAACAACCAACATCCACTGTGCAGGTGTGGTGGTGGGGGAGAGGAGGGTAGGGAGAGGGAGAATAGTGCAAACAATAATAGTAAGCAAGTAGCATTTAGAATGGAAATTCATCCTCAAGACACGGAGCCCAGAGCAGGCCCACGGCTTCAGCCTCACAGCAGAAGTAATCGCTGCGGAGCTCAGAACAGCAAGAGCAGGCCCACGGCCTCGGTGCAGGGAAGAGCGGAGAAAGTGTCATGGAACAGCGAGCAGAACCGGTCCAACCCCTGCCTCTGGTCCCGACACCCGGCCTTTTCAATCGAACTGACCCAGTGTTTAAATCACACAAACACTGGGTCGTTCCTTGCTCTAAGACCTGGGCCCTGCTGCGTCAAAGTGCTCTGGGCCTAGACCCCACCGCCATGTTTTGGCCCTTACTCGATGCTTCCGAATCGGTTCACTGGTACCCATCAACGAGTCACAGACTGTGAGGCCATGACTGCCTTCCTCACCAGAACAGTGTTGGATTCCGGTGTTTTTAATCCACCGTGCTTTTGGAGGTCAGGAATGAGGCACAAAACTTGTTGCTTCACGATCGTTTTGTTAGTAGAACAAAGACAATTGAAAAACAGACAGTGATAGAAGCCCAGTGAGTGAAGAAACAAATGATATCAGTAAAAGAAGATGGTGCCTCTGCATGGTCAGCTCTCTTTATACACACTGGTAAGAAAAATTCCATCCATACTTGCAGATAAAATTCAGCCAATCAGATAACCGCTGTTCAAATAATTCAGCACCAGGGAAAGATCTCCGAGCACAGCCTAGGCCTTCAGTGTCATTAAGGGGACATGGCCACAATCCTCATGAGGAAACGTTGGAGATGGATTGAGCACGGAGGTGAGAAGGGGGAGCATCCTCAAGACAGCATTGGATCCCTGAAGTGCAGAGGAAATGAGGGGGATGGCTTCACCAAGCGCCTACACTCCATCTGCCAGAAAAAGCAGGATCTCCCAGTGGTCACCCAATTCAATCCTGCTCCCCATCCCCATTCCGACGTGTCAGTCCATGACTCTCTACTGCCACGATGAGGCCACACTCAGGTCGGAAGAACAACACCTTATGTTCTGTCTGGGTAGCCTGATGTTCCTTGTACTTCCAGTAACTGTCCACACTGCACCTCCCTTCAGATTTCCCATTCCTGTTTCCCCCCTCTCAGCTCATCGCCTCCCTCTGGTGCTCCTCCCCTTTCTTTCTTCCGTGGCCTTCTGTCCTCTCCTACCAGACTCCTCCTTCTCCAGCCCTCTATCTCTTTCACCAATCAACTTCCCAGCTCCATACTTCACCCTTCTCCCTCCCCCAGTTTCACCTATCACCCACCTACCACCTTGTAAGTCTTCCCCCCACCCTGTCTTCTCCCCTTCCTTTCCAGTCCTGATGATAGGTCAACAGCTTATTCTGCTCCATAGATGCTGCCTGACCTGCTGAGTTCCTCCAGCATTTTGCGTGTGTTGCTTGGATTTCAAGCATCTGCAGATTTCATTGTGGTTATTTAGTTGTTTAGTTTAGTTTATAATATAAATGATTTTTTTTTTGTTTATAATTGTGTATAATATAAATTATTTTTTTTGCTGAGTGCTAATTAGTTGTGGTAATTCTGTGGAACAGTAATTGGGACTGCTAATCGGGAGACTATCAGAATGGGTAGATTCCCGCGGCTGCCTGTAAGGAGTTTGCACGTTCTCCCCATGGCCATGTAGGTTTCCTCCGGATGCTCTGGTTTCCTCCCACAGTCCAAAGAAGTACCAACTGTAAATAGTCCAGGATTAGGCTAGGATTAAATCAGGGGCTGCTAGTTGGAAGGGCCAGAAAGACCTATTCTGTGCTGAACCTCAATAAATAAATATGTATAGAATGCTAATTCTGATATCGCTAAATGGAATGATAAGATCATTATATCACTTATTTTAGTTGTGTTAGTTTTCTTAATCACTACAAGATCGCTCGCCTCTGCTGGCTTTGTAATAAAGGATCAAACGTGTCTTTCTCGATTTGGAGGTTTGTTATTTTGGAAGTGCGCCACACAGCGTCGATCGATCTCCTGGCTTAGTCTCTCATCAGTTCTGGTTTGTAACTGCTAGACTACCGCTTTCTATAACGGCCTGCTGAACACCTTTTCCACCACCCCGATGACTGTTACAAGCAATTATGCACTTGTACACCTATGTATGTATAAATCCTGCAGGCGTTTGACTTCCCAAAATGCTTCAGCCTGTAATTTATAAAGAAATTGGAACTGGATCACTGAGATAATCATCAGGGTCTCTCTTCCACCCATCAGAGATATTTATCCGGAGCACCACGCACACAGGGCCCTTGGCATTGTCAGTGTTCCCTCCCATCCATCCAACAACCTCTTTGACCCCCCCACCATCAGGCAGGAGGTACTGTGGCATGAAGCGCCAGTAGTGTTATACTGTTTACTTTTTAACTTGTGTCACAAACGCACCTTATTACTCATTAATTTATTTGTGGTAACATTACATGTTGTGTGTGTGAGTTATATATACCGTGTTGTGCATCTTGCTCTGGAAGAACATTGTTTAATTTGGTGGTACTCGTGTACATTGAACGACGATAGACTTGACCCTGAAGCCCAGAAGACAACTCTGCTGCCCACACAGTCAGTGTTCCTGACCCTGACCACACGCACATTACTGATATCTCACTACTTTCCCATGCGTTAACAGGGTACGCTGGATTCTGGGGTGGGGTGGGGGGGGCACTGTATTACCAACTCTACTGGTAATACATAACTGACCTTGAGAAACCACAGATAGCAAGTCAGCAGGTGACAAGGACTGAATGGAGTTTCAGCGTTCTTCCATCTGGTTAAATAATTGTTACTATTACACAAAGAGCGTCCTAACAAGCTGCATCTTCACCTGGTAACGGGAGTAGCCGAGCCTCGGACTGAAGTCCCGACAAAGAACTGTGAGAACAGCCGAGAGGATCATAGGGGTCTCCTGACCATCCACTGGGGGCATTTATCAGGAGTGTTGCCTACCCAGGGCCCTCAGTATTATTAAGGATCCCACCCATCCATCCAGCATCCAATTTGACTTTCTACCGTCAGGCAGGAGACTCTGATGCATTAAAACAAAAACGGTCAGGATGGGAAACAGATTTTTCCATCTTCAGAACTCCCTGCCGTATCACATTTGGTGTCACCAGATAATTTGCACTGTACCCTGCAACATTAATTTATGCACTTTATTTATCCACGTGCAATTCATTTGGAGATTTAGTTCTTACTTTCCCAATTTGTTGTGTGTTTGTGCACTACTGTGCTTTTGGCCCTGGTCTGGAGAAACGTTGTCACATTTGACAGTATACACGTTTATAGTTAAATGACAATAAACTTGACTTGACTAGAATTGTTCCTATCTGTTGTTGACACTGAGATTGGGGACCTAGTGGACAGTGAGGAAGGCTCTCGAAGTTTGAGGTGGGATCTGCATCAGCTGAAAAAATGGCAGATGGGACTTAACGCAGACAAACATGAGATGTTGCACTTTGGGAGGGCAAACCAAGGTAGGTCTTACACGGTGAGTGGTAGGGCACTGGGAAGTGTGGTAAAACAGAGAGATCTGGGAATACAGGCCCGTAATTCATTAAAGTGACATTACTGATGGACAAGGTTGGGAAGAAAGCTTTGTGGCACATTGACCTTCATAAATCCATGAACTGAGTACAGGAGATGGGTTGCTTTGTTGAGGTTGTTGTACAGTATGTTGGTGAGACGTCACATGGAACACAATTTTGATCCTCTTAAGGCCTTCCAAAGGCAATTCACCGGGCTAATTCCTGGGACGAGAGGGATGTCCTGTCCAGAGAGGCTGAATTCATTGGAGTTCTGGAGAACAGTGGTGATCCAATTCAAACATCTAAGATCTTAAGGAGGTGGGACAGCGTAGACCTTGAGATATTTTCCAAAGTGGAGAGCCACCAACAAGGAGCTACTGGTTTGGGTTAGACTATAAAGCAAAGGAGCAAAAGTAGGCCATCCGGCCCACCACTCCACCATGACTGATTTACTATCTATTTCAAACCCATTCCTCTGCCTCTCCCCTTAACTTTAGACAACCTAAATAATCAAGAACCTATCAACCTCCATGTAATATATACCTATATATACTCGGCCTCCACAGCCATCTGTGACAATGAATTCCACAGATCCACCACCCTCTGGCTAAAGAAATCCTCCTCATCTCTGTTCTAGAGGAAAATCCTGTTCTGGAGGGACATCCTATAAACTGAAGCCCTTGCTACGGTTCTGGGGAAATGTGGAAATGAGTTTGCTGAAAGCTGGAGCAGGACCTGCCAGTTAAGGTTACCAGATGTGCTGGTGTCTGATCTCCGAAACCCAGCAGAGTTCCTCACACGAGTTCCCCAGCTCTCTGAGCCGACAGTGCAACCCTGGACACTGTGGTGGCCTCCAAGGCTGAGCACCCGTGGCCAAGGTTTGTCCAGCATCTCTCAGACAGATTATCTGCTCCTTATCATTCTGCTGAACGTGGGAAGACTCGTTGATTGCTGTGTTATCTGTGCTCGAGAGTGTACCTTCGACTGTGAGGCCCTTCGGAACATCTTGTATCTGCCTATTTGTTTCAATTGATTTGGAGAGTTAGTCTGAAACAAAGACACTGTGATCTCTGGATGAACTCTGAAGATTTCTTGCAGAGAATGACGTAATGGGTGTTGCGAATGATGCTGCCTCTGCGGCACACATTCGAAGGAGTCAAAGTACATTTATTATCAAACAACGTTTAAATCGTACAACCTTGCGATTCGTCTGCTAACAGGCAGCCACAGTACAAGAAACCCAAAAGGACCCAATTAAAAGAAAAGACCAACCCCCAATACACAGAGAAAGAGAAAAAACCCACAAATCATGCAAACAGTAAAAGGAAGCAATGACGTTCTGAGCCAAATTGAGTCCCGTTGACCCGGAGCCCGGAGCTGGCGGAGTAGGCCCATAACCTCGGTCTCAGCTCATCATTTAGTGGGGCAAATCACAAGAAGAATTTGGTGCTAATATTTCAAATCTTGAACTGCAATTAGGGGCAGTGGAATTTCTTTCTCTCAAGCAGATAGCTTTGCATGTTTGGGCTGTCATATACAGTGTCTATAAAAAGTATTCACCCCCCCCCCCCCTTGGAAGTTTTCATGTTTTATTGTTTTTCAACATTGAATCACTGTGGATTTAATTTGGCTTTTTTTGACACTGACGTTACAATTTTAGAAGCTTAAATACACTTAAGAAAATTAATCAGGGTGTCAAAGGTTACGGGGGAAAAGCAGGAGAATGGGGTTTGAGAGGGTTAAGTCAGCCACAATAGAATGGCGGAGTGGCTCGATGGGCTGAATGGGCACATTCGCCTCTTATGCCTTCCAGTCAATTCCACCCCCAAAGGCTCAGAGCTTCCTCACATAACAGCAGCAGGACAATGACTTGAGCTTTGCCGAGAGTTACTTGGGACAGCCTATGTACATGGTTGTCTGGAGATGTCATCACCTGAGACACGCCACACCCCAGGACCCCAACTGATGAGATCATCAGGTAACCTGCTACATTGCCAGCTAATTGACAAGTAAATTTTTCCTAATTCAGGAGTTCCCAGTCTTTTTTTTATGCCATGGACCCCTACCATTAATCAAGGGGTCTGTGGACCCCAAGTTGGAATCTATGGCCTAACTGGATGATCTTTGAATAGCAGTCAAACATCTTACAGTCACAGGTCCAGATTCAACAAAGATAACTAATCTAACAACGGAGGTAAACTTTTTACCTCAACACGCACAAATTGCTGAAGGAACTATGGAAAAGAGTAAACAGCTGACGTTTCAGGCTGAGACCCTTCTTCAGGACTGAGAAAGAAAGCCTGCTATTTCCCCCGGGTCCCCTCCTCCTTCCCTTTCTCCTATGGTCCACTCCTCTCTCTTATCAGATTCCTTCTTCTCCAGCCCTTGACCTTTCCCACCCAACTGGCTTCACCTATCACCTTCCAGATTGTCCTCCTTCCCTTTCCCCTCCCTTTTTATTCAGACATTTTCCTCCTTCATTTCCAGTCCTGATGAAGGGTCTCGGCCCGAAACATCGACTGTTTATTTATTTCCATAGATGCTGCCTGACCTGCTGAGTTTCTCCAGCATTTTGTGTGTGTTGCTCTGGATTTCCAGCATCTGCAGAGTCTCTTGTGTTTTTAGTGCTTCATGTGTTTTTGGCAGGGATCTTCCTCGTGGTATTGTCTTTGATTCATTGGGGCTTTTGAGCGATCCCACTCCAGGCAGTTGAGGAAGAAGGTGTAGGGTCAATGGTACATACCTGGAAGGGAGCTTTTCCTGTCAGACACTGGTAAACGATAGTCCCGATGCTCCACAGGTCAGCCTTGGCATCATAGTTCTGGGACATGATAACTTCAGGTGCCTAATAACAGAGAGAGAGAGAGAGAGAGAGAGAGAGAGAGAGAGAGAAATTGGACCAATGCTCTTGAACAGAAAAACTTGCAAGAAGTAGTGGATACAGCCCAGTCCATGACGGATAAAGGCCCCCCACCACTGAGCACATTTACACGGAGTGCTGTTGCAGGAAAGCAGCAGCCAAAATCAAGGGTCCCACCACCCAGGACATGCTCTCTTCTCGCTGCTGCCAACAGGAAGGAGGTACAGGAGCCTCAGGGCTCACACCACCAGGTTCAGGAACAGACTTTTAAGAGATCAGAAAAATAAAGTGCTATGGGTAACACTAGGTAATTTCTCAGGTAAGGACATGTTCAGCACAGCTTTGTGGGCCGAAGGGCCTGAACTGCGCTGTAGGTTTTCTATGTTTCTATGAATCAGCTCGGCCATTCCATCATGGCTGATTTACTATCCCTCTCAACCCTTCTCTCCTGCCTTCTCCCTGTAACATTTGACACCCTGACTAATCAATAGCCAGACTGGTTCAAGCTGACAGGAAGGTGACAGTAACTCAAATAACCACACATTACAACAGTGGTGTGCAGAGGAGCATCTCTGAATGCATGACACGTCAAACCCTCTAGTGGATGGTCTACAGCAGCAGAAGACCACGAACATTTAGTACTGTGCAAAAATCTTAGGCACCTATATATAGCCAGGGTGCCTAAGGCTTTTACACAGTACTGTAGGAATTTTATGCATTGCACTGTATTGTAGCCACCTAAAAACAAATTTCATGATGTATATGAGTGATGATAAACCTGATTCTGATCTGGGTCTCTATTGGGGACTGAGAGTGGGAAGGGGCAGGGAGAGGGGAATCATGATTGGGAAAAGGGGAAGGGAGAGGGGAGGGAGTGGGAAGCACCAGAGAGACATTCTGTAATGATCAATAAACCAATTGTTCGGAATCAAATGACCTTGCCTGGGTGTGTTTGTACCTGCGCGCCCCCCCCCCCACTCTCTTGAACTCCTTCTCTGCCACCCGTCCCACACCTCTCCCACGGCGCTCCGCCCTCACCATTCCCAACATCCTTTGCTCTCATCAGATTTACAGACTCCCTCTCCACTCCACGTTGACAAATACAGTACTGTGTAAAAGTCTCAGGTACCCCAGCTATCTCTGAGTTTGCCCCATACTGTCCACTCGGTGGCACTATATCGGGTTCAAGTGGCCACTGAGTGAGTAATTGACAATTCAGGTCCCTGTGGCGATTAAAAATGAAGACCTTCCACACTGAAGCCATGAAGGAAGGGTGGAGGTTCCTCGTGTCCTCAGCCTGGAGTTTCCTTTTGCTCTTTGAAAATAAACAAACCCAGTTTCTGTTTTCCAAATGAATCCGTGATAACTGGTCTCAGAATCTGACAAGTGTTACACATCAGCCGGCTGACTAATACATGAATCACAGGCCTGGACACATTTCAAATCCACATCAGGTTTAATATCATTGGCATATGTTGTGAAATTCGTTGTCTCTACAATAATAGAAAAAAATCTGAATTACAGTGAATATTATATACTAGATAGTTAAATTAAATAAGTTATGCAAAAATAGAAATAAAAAATAGTGAGGTAGTGTTCATGTGATCAATGTCCATTCACAGATCTGGTGACAGAGGGGAAGAAGCTGTTCCTGAATCGCTGAGTGTGTATCTTCAGGCTCCTGTACCTCCTCCCTGATGGCAGAGGGGAAGAAGCTGTTCCTGAATCGCTGAGTGTGTGTCTTCAGGCTCCTGTACCTCCTCCCTGATGGCAGAGGGGAAGAAGCTGTTCCTGAATCGCTGAGTGTGTATCTTCAGGCTCCTGTACCTCCTCCCTGATGGCAGAGGGGAAGAAGCTGTTCCTGAATCGCTGAGTGTGTGTCTTCAGGCTCCTGTACCTCCTCCCTGATGGCAGAGGGGAAGAAGCTGTTCCTGAATCGCTGAGTGTGTGTCTTCAGGCTCCTGTACCTCCTCGCTGATGGCAGAGGGGAAGAAGCTGTTCCTGAATCACTGAGTGTGTGTCTTCAGGCTCCTGTACCTCCTCCCTGATGGAGGGGGGGAAGAAGCTGTTCCTGAATCATTGAATGTGTGTTTTCAGGCTCCTGTACCTCCTCCCTGATGGCAGAGGGGAAGAAGCTGTTCCTGAATCGCTGAGTGTGTGTCTTCAGGCTCCTGTACCTCCTCCCTGATGGCAGAGGGGAAGAAGCTGTTCCTGAATCGCTGAGTGTGTGTCTTCAGGCTCCTGTACCTCCTCCCTGATGGCAGAGGGGAAAAAGCTGTTCCTGAATCGCTGAGTGTGTATCTTCAGGCTCCTGTACCTCCTCCCTGATGGCAGAGGGGAAGAAGCTGTTCCTGAATCGCTGAGTGTGTGTCTTCAGGCTCCTGTACCTCCTCCCTGATGGCAGAGGGGAAGAAGCTGTTCCTGAATCGCTGAGTGTGTGTCTTCAGGCTCCTGTACCTCCTCGCTGATGGCAGAGGGGAAGAAGCTGTTCCTGAATCACTGAGTGTGTGTCTTCAGGCTCCTGTACCTCCTCCCTGATGGAGGGGGGGAAGAAGCTGTTCCTGAATCATTGAATGTGTGTTTTCAGGCTCCTGTACCTCCTCCCTGATGGCAGAGGGGAAGAAGCTGTTCCTGAATCGCTGAGTGTGTGTCTTCAGGCTCCTGTACCTCCTCCCTGATGGCAGAGGGGAAGAAGCTGTTCCTGAATCGCTGAGTGTGTGTCTTCAGGCTCCTGTACCTCCTCCCTGATGGCAGAGGGGAAGAAGCTGTTCCTGAATCACTGAGTGTGTGTCTTCAGGCTCCTGTACCTCCTCCCTGATGGCAGAGGGGAAGAAGCTGTTCCTGAATCGTTGAGTGTGTGTCTTCAGGCTCCTGTACCTCCTCCTTGATGGCAGAGGGGAAGAAGCTGTTCCTGAATCACTGAGTGTGTGTCTTCAGGCTCCTGTACCTCCTCCCTGATGGCAGAGGGGAAGAAGCTGTTGCTGAATCGTTGAGAGTGTGCCTTCAGGCTCCTGTACCTCCTCCCTGATGGCAGAGGGGAAGAAGCTGTCCCTGAATCGCTGAGTGTGTGTCTTCAGGCTCCTGTACCTCCTCCCTGATGGCAGAGGGGAAGAAGCTGTTCCTGAATCACTGAGTGTGTGCCTTCAGGCTCCTGTACCTCCTCCCTGATGGTGAAAATGAGAATGGGGGCATGACGTGGGTGATGGGGTCCTTAATGATGGACGCTGCCTTTTTGAGGCATCGCTCCTTGAAGATGTCCTGGATACTACGGAGGCCAGTGTCCATGATGGAGCTGACTGAGTTCACAACTCTCTGCAGCTTATTTCAATCTTATGCAGTAGCCCCCCCATGACAAATGATGTTGCAGCCAGTTAAAATGCTATCCACTGCACATCTGTAGAAATTTGCGAGTGTCTTTGGTGACAGACCAAATCTCCTCAAGCTCCTAGTGAAGTATAGTCGTGGAGATGCTTCTTTATAGCTGCATCGTTATGTTGGGTCCAGGTTAGAGATATTGACACCCAGGAAGTTGCTCCCTCTTTCCACTCCTGATCCCTCTATGAAGACTGGTGTGTGTTCCCTCATCTTACCCTTTCTGACTGACTTTGAATTGAGCTGTTCTTGCAGCTTTAATGACAGGAGGTGCATCAGACGTCCTGACCTCCCATTTGGCTCAATGGCTCACCAACATGACTAAAGAACTCACTGTGGACTTCACCCTTCACCCTTCACCCACCACCACGCTTCCAGCAGCAATGTAACGTGACAGCACCTCACCAGCCCTGACCTTTGGACTGTGGGAGGAAACCGGAGCACCCGCAGGAAACCTATACGGTCATGGGGAGATCGTACAACTCCTTACGGAGTGGGATTTGAAAACAAAATGTTCAGTTGGTGCTTTGAAGCGTTATACTCCTGTGCTGCCCCCTTGTGGGTATTCCCAGTGGAGTAAGACATTGTCATTGGGTGGGGGGTGGGGGGTTTCTAATGACATTCTCAGATTACTGACCCAAAAGAAAGAGTTGTCGTTTGAGTTAAAACTCCTCGGAGAGCCAAGGCAACTTTCCAAACGAGGAACTGGTCAGATTAGTGTGATAGTAAGAAGATAGTTTAAAAATGCCCACACCCTCTCCCTGAGCACTAATTACAGACTTCCTAAAGTGTAATCAAGGGCAGACGGTCCTGTGTAGACGCTAGGTGTCGGTTAAGTCAGTGAGTTTCCGTGCCCGAGAAGGTGAGGGGAGAACCTCCCTGAGACGGGTTGGGCAGGAGGAAGGCACGGGGCGGACACCACAGAGGGAAACTAACAACAAGGGGAGCAGGAATAAATTGCTCCGTCATTCTGAAAGCTCACAGCCAGCCTGCCAAACCCCTGTCAGAATCTGTCCAATTTATTTAGAGATACAGCTTGAACAGGCTCTTCTGGCCTTTGAACCAGTCTGCCCAGCAACTCACCAATTTAACCCTAGCCTTACCACTGGATTAACTGGTACATCTTTGGACTGTGGGGGGAAACCGGAGCACCTGGTGGAAACCCACACGCATTCTTAAAGGACGTACAAACTTTCTAATAGAGGATGCCGGAATCGAACTCCCAACACGACGAGCTCTAATGGTTTTGTGCTAACTGCTACATTACCGTGGCGACCCATTGAAATGGATTGGATCAATATCACCCGAGGCTGTAACAGGTATTACAGCAAACCAGGACTATGCAGTGGATGTGGAAAGGATGGTGGGGGAATCTAGGACCAAAGGGCACAGCCTCCAAATAGAGGAATGTCCCTTTAGAAGAGAGGTGAGGAGGGATTTCTTTAGTCAGAGGATGGTAAATCTATGGAATTCGTTGTCACAGATGGCTGAGGAGGGCAAGTCCTTTGGTATATTTAAAGCAGAAGTTAACAGGTTTTTAATTAGTCAGGGCATCAACGATTATGGGGAGAAAGCAACAGAATGGGGTTGAAGGGATAGTAAATCAGCCATGATGGAATGGCGGAGCAGACTCGATGGGCCAAATGGATCCCATCGATCCCATGTCTTATAGCAAACCGACTGTCCAAATGTGACTCTGCAAAGCCACTGTGTAACTTTGTAGTTTGGTGTTTATCCAAAATGCTCAGAAAAGGGTTAAGAAGTCTGTTCTGTGCTCAGACTGTCGACTTATTGCTGGAGGACAAGTTGCAGAGTGTACAATGTGATAATGATTTTATGCAAATCCTGCAACAGATTAATAACATTTCTAGGGAAATGGAAAAAAAGCTCCCTTTGCATACTGAAAACGCTTTGCCCAACAGCACCGAAAGCCCATTTTCCCAGTTGGTCTCGATCCCGCTGGAAGCTGCAATGTCTTCCTTGCTGCCTACTACACCCTCAATCTTGTTGCCATTTGCAAATTTTCTGAAGCAGTTGATACAGATGACAGTAATGGACCCAGCACCGATTCCTGTGACCCACCCAACCTGTCCCTTTAACTCAGGTCATCCAGACCCAACGACATCCCTGTAAATTTTTTCTGCCCTCTTTCAATCCTATTTATGTCCTTCCTGTTGGTAGGTGACGAACACTGTACACAATACTCCAGATTGAGCTTCACCCATGTCTAATACAACATCAACATAACATCCCAACTCCTGTACTCAATACATTGATTTATGAAGGCCAGTGTGGCAAAAGCTTTCTTGCCAACCCTATCTACGTGTGACGCCACTTTCAATGAATTAAGGACCTGTATTCTCAGATCCTTCCGCTCTACCGCACTCCTCGGTGCCCTGCTCACTGTGTAAGACCTACCCTGGTTGGTCCTCCCAGAGTGTAACAGGTCACACTTGGCTGCCATCTTCCATTTGCCATTTTACAGCCCATTTCTCCAGCTAGGCCAAATCCGGCTGCAAGCGATGGTAGCCTCTTCCTCACTGCCCACAACATCCCCCATCTTGGCGTCATCTGCCCATTTTCTGATCCAGTTTAACCACATTATCATCCAGATCTTTGATACAGATAACAAACAACAACAGTCCCAGCACCGATCCCTGCAGCCTATTCATCCTTTCCCTCTAATTCAGAAGCACAAGTCCGAGCAACATCTTGGTCAGTTTTCTCTGTATTCTTTCCTCCTTGTTGATTGAAGTCCGGCAGTCTCAGCAGAAGATGAGATAGATTACATCCCGGGAACCAAGTAACATCTGACAAATTGATGTCAGTTTCAATTTAACCCCGAAAGCATTTACTACCAGGAAGGGCCTGTTACCGTGCTGAATCACTAAGCAATAAATAAATAAATAGTAAAAAGAGAAGAATTTTGGGGAGTTAATGCAATGAACAAGTCAGTCCTCATCGAGGGATCAGAAGTGGAAAGAGTGAGTAACTTCATGTTCCTGGGTGACAACATCTTTGAAGATCTATCCTGGACCCAACATATCAACGCAGCGACAGAAAAGGCGTAACAGCGACTATACTTCATGAAGAGTTTGAGGAGATTTGGTCTGTCACCGCAGACACTCACAAATTTCTACAGATGTACCGTGGAGAGCATTCTGACTGGCTGCATCACCGTCTGGTTTGGAGGGGTAGTCTGCTCTACAGGGCCGAAATAAGCTGCAGAGAGTTGTAAACTCAGTCAGCTCCATCATGAGCACTGTAGTATTCAGGACATCTTCAAGGAGCATGCCTCAAAAAGGCAGCATCCATCGTTAAGGACACCCATCGCCCACTGTTACCATCAGGGAGGAGGTACAGGAGCCTGAAGACACACACTCAGTGATTCAGGGACAGCTTCTTCCCCTCTGCCATCAGGGAGGAGGTACAGGAGCCTGAAAACACATACTCAGTGATTCAGGAACAGCTTCTTCCCCTCTGCCATCAGGGAGGAGGTACAGGAGCCTGAAGACACACACTCAGCGATTCAGGAACAGCTTCTTCCCCTCTGCCATCAGGTAGGAGGTACAGGAGCCTGAAGGCACACACTCAGCGATTCAGGAACAGCTTCTTCCCCTCTGCCATCAGGGAGGAGGTACAGGAGCCTGAAGACACACACTCAATGATTCAGGAACAGCTTCTTCCCCTCTGCCATCAGGGAGGAGGTACAGGAGCCTGAAGACACACACTCAGTGATTCAGGGACAGCTTCTTCCCCTCTGCCATCAGGGAGGAGGTACAGGAGCCTGAAGACACAAACTCAGTGATTCAGGAACAGCTTCTTCCCCTCTGCCATCAGGGAGGAGGTACAGGAGCCTGAAGACACACACTCAGTGATTCAGGAACAGCTTCTTCCCCTCCGCCATCAGGGAGGAGGTACAGGAGCCTGAAGACGCACACTCAATGATTCAGGAACAGCTTCTTCCCCTCTGCCATCAGAGAGGAGGTACAGGAGCCTGAAGACACACACTCAGTGATTCAGGAACAGCTTCTTCCCCTTTGCCAGCCGATTTCTGAATGGACATTGAATCCATGAACACCACCTCACTACTTTTTTATTTCCATTTTTGTACTACTTATATAATTTAACTGTTTAATACTTACTGTAATTCACAGTTCTTTCCTACTATTATTGTTCCAATGTACCTGCTGCTGTAAAGACACCAATTTTCACAACATTAAACCTGACTGTGGTTCTGATTTTGCTTATTGATCTGATTTGAGATGTTTGATTTATCCTGCTGCAAACCTAATGGTATATCTCAGTCTGGAAAAACTCCATACTCCCTCTTCACTTACGTCAAACACTTGCAATCAATTATTAAAGATAGTTACAATGCATTGGGAACAAAAGTTCTTTCCTCCTGGTGAATTATTGAATAATAATAATAACAACAAGCCTGATCCAGTTTTAGAGTCAGAATTCCACACATTATATATGATTACAGATCGGAGAATCCATAAGAGTGGGGCACCGTGGGAGGGGTGTGGGGCAGGTGGCAGAGAAGGAGTGTCGGGTGGGTGGTGTGGGTGCAAACACCCACCCCTGAGACAACAGGCAAGGTCATTCGATTCTAAACAGTAGTCTTATTGATCAATTAAGACTGTCTCTCTGGTGCTTCCCACTCCCTCCCCTCTCCCGATTCCCCTCTCCCTGCCCCCTTCCCACTCTCAGTCCACAATAGAGACCCAGATCAGAATCAGGTTCATCATCACTTACATATGTCATGAAATTTATTTCTTTTTGCGGCAGCAATACATAAAATTACTACAGTACTGTGCAAAATCCTTAGGCACCCTAGTTAGATATATGAGCCTGAGAGGTTTACTGAGTACGGTAAATGAGGTGGAAATTCTTTAGCCAGAGGGTGGTGAATCTGTGGAATTTATTCTGACAGATGACAAGGTCATTGGATATATTTAAAGCAGAGTTTGATAAGTTCTTGATTAGTCCAGCCAACAAAGATTATAGGGAGAAGGTATGAGAATGGGGTTGACAGGGAAAATAAACGAACCATGATCAAATGGTAGAGTAGACTTGATGGGCTGAATGGCCATCTAAATGTCAGACTTCCCAGCAACCATCCTATCCTGAGACCGAGTGAACCCTAGTGGGCTAACTTTGTTCCACCATAGCTACTTTGTGTTGGATTGGGCTCCGTCCTACTGAGAGGTGAGAAATCTGCTTCAGAAGGGGCTACTCAAACCCCCAGGCCTGAAATCCCCTAATGAGTTAGGTCAAAGCGGTGAAGGAAATGACTGTGATCCCATCTGCTGGACGTCCAGTCACTCCACCACATGCCCTTCTCACTCACTGGCCTTAACTCGGTTCCAATCCCACAACGGTTAAGGTTTGCCCCATCTCACTCTCCCTGGAAAAAGCTGCAGAGAGTTGTAAACTCAGTCACTTCCATCATGGACACCAGCCTCTGTAGTATCCAGGACACCTTCAAGGAGCACAAAGATGAGAAAATCTGCCGATGCCTGAACATCAATTTCTTGAACTTCTGGTTATTGCACCTCCTTCACCATTCTCATTCCTGCTTCCCTCTCTCACCTCATCTCCTCACTTGCCCATCACCTCCTGCTGGTGCACCTCCCTCTTCCTTTCATGGTCTTCTGTCCCCTCCGATCAGATTCCCCCTTCTCCAGCCTTTTATCTCTTTCACCAATCAATTTCCCAACTCTTTACTTCATCCTTCCCCTCTCCTGGTTTCACCTATCACCTACCACCGTGTACCTCTTCCTCCACTTCTCATCTTCTCCATCCTCTCTCAGGGATGAGGTCTTTGGAGTTTCTGTGTTGTTACGGTGCGGGTTTGCCAGCTCCGTACCCTACCTTCCTGCTTTCACAGTCAGACTTGGTACCATTCAATACTGTGCTGGGCTGTTGTATGTTAGAGTCAGAGAGTCAGGGAAAAGACCAGCACAGAAACAGGCCCCTTGGACCATCTTGACCGTGCCAAGCCATTTATAAAGCCCCCACTGGGACGATAGCCCTCCATACCCCTACCATCTACCTATCCAAATTTTACTTTAATGTTGAAATTAACCCAGTATCTACCTCTCGCACTGGTAACTCAATCCACACTCTCAGCACCCTCTGAGTGAAAAAGTTTCCCCTCATTTTCCCTTTAAACTTTTCACCTTTCACACTTAACCCATGACCTCCAGATGTAGTCCCACCCAACCTCAGTGGAAAAAGCCTGCTTGCATTTGCTCTGTCTAAACCCCTCAAAATTTTGTCCACCTCTATCAATCTCCCCTCAGTCTTCTACATTCCATAGAACAAAGTCCTAACCTATTCAATCTTGCCTTATAACTCAGGTCCTTCAGACCTGGCAACATCCTCGTACATTTTCTCTGTACTCTTTCAACCTTATTTACATCTTTCCTGTAGGCAGGTGACCAGAACTGCACAGAATACTCCAAATTAGGCCCCACCAACGTCTTGTACAACTTCAACATAACATCCCATCTACCGTAATCAATTCATGTTCTGAAGGAATGATTCAAACGGGAGAAATAATTGTGATTTTGTCCCTGAGGAGCTTCATGTGTTCAATATCCCCAGAATTCCAACTAAAATACCGACAGTGCATAACTATGCTGTGGACCTCTCTGACCCTTTAATGCAATTGTTAATTCCTGAACTGTTCTGGGCCAAGGTTCAGGCAGTGGCTTGTATTGTGAACTTTATCCCAAACATCTCCAGTTCATTAAATCTGTCATCAGTATTCCACCGTAGATAATCTGTTGCTCTGCAGAGTATTAACTGCAGATTTGTAGGTCATTGGGTTCACCTGCTTCCGATACTCCTCTTTACTGTAAAGGCAAAGATTATCTTCATTTATTCATGAAACCACAAGACATAGGACCTGCTCCGCCATTTCATTAGGGCTGATTTATTATCCCTCCCTATTCTTCTGTCTTCTTCCTGAAACCTTTAACACCCTAACTAATCAAAAACCTATCAACCTCCACTTAAAATATACTCAATGACTTGGCCTCCACAGCCGTCTGCAGCACAGAATTCCGCAGATTCATCACTCTCTGGCTCAGGAAATTCCTCCTCATCTACAGTTCTGTGTAAAGGTCTTGGGCACTTGTACTGTATATATCGCTAGGGTGCCTGAAACTTTTGCACAGTACTCTAGTAAGTATACATATTGCACTGTACTGCTGCCACAAAAAAAATCAGGACATTATGTGAGTGATGATAAACCTGATTCTGATCTGGGTCTCTATTGTGGACTGAGAGTGGGAAGGGGGCAGGGAGGGGAATCATGGTTGGGGAAAGGGGAAGGGAGAGGGGAGGGAGCAGGAAGCACCAGAGAGACATTCGGTAATGGTCAATAAACCAATTGTTTGGAATCAAATTACCTTGCCTGGTGTCTCAGGGCTGGGTGTCTGCACCCGTGCCAACGCCCCACCCTGGCACTCCTTCTCTGCCACCTGTCCCACACCCCTCCCACTGCACTCCATCCTCGCCATTCCCAATGTCCTTTGCTCCCGCGAGATTTACAAGCTCGCTCTCCATGTTGACAAATACAGTATGGTGAAAAAGCCTTAAGCACCCCGACTATTTAACTGTGCCTAAGGCTTTTGCACTGGACTGGATTACCCTTCTCCAGCTGCCCTCAGGAAGACGGTGAAGGGCTGCCACTTTGCTGCAAAGTGGTAATTTACAACGTCCGCCCCGGGGGTCCGTCAAGAGCCAACCGTATTGTTGCGAGCTTTGGAAGTCATACGGCGGCCAAACTCACCGGGGACGGACGGCTCACCAAGAGGCTGCCGCAGGGTTGGAGGGTTTCTGTACTTAACGAAAAGTTCATCGTCACCCAGGGATATAAAACACTCCATACTATCTCAGAGATACGGTAGTGTAGCAGTTAGTGCAACGCTATTACAACTTGGAGCATCGGAGTTCGGAGTTCAACTCCAGCGCCACCCGTAAGGAGATTGAATGTTCTCCCAGTGGGATGTGTGGGTTTCCTCCCTCAGTCCAAAGACGTACCGGTTAGTAGATTAATTTGTCATTGTAAATTGTCCCGTGATTAGGCAAGGGTTAAATGGGGGTCGCTGAGCAGAGAGCTCGTAGGGCCGGAAGGGCCTGTCCCACGATGCCTTTCCGCATAAATAGCTAACATTTCAAGTGGGGTGATAACCAGGGCTACAGAGAACCCTGAAGACCACAGGTTGCCTGTAACGATGGAGAGTACTCACCATGTACATGGGCGATCCGCACAAGGTTGCTGCCAGCATGTTACTCTGCAGATATCGGGCGAAGCCAAAGTCAGCTGCATTGAAAGAGAAGGAGGGAACAGTCTGAGATATGGCCACTGGAAGAGGGTGTCAGCCTCACGTCAGCCGTTCGAGCTCTAGTGCCTGATTCCACTCAGTCTACACTTACTGCTGCCTCGGTAAAGCATCCAGCACCAAAAACGCCCCCCCACCACAGATATTCACTCTCCATCCCTCCCCATCGGGCAGAAGATACAAAAGCCTGTAGCCACCTGCCACCAAGTTCAAAGACAACTTTTTCCTTGCTGTAATAAGACTATTAAACAGTTCTGCAGTCTGAGAAGATGGACCCTTGGCCTGACAATCTACCGCAACATGGCCTCATTGTGGATCTCAGCCCAAAATGTTGACTGTTTATCCACTTCCACAGATGCTGCCGACATCCCTTAAGGATGTGACAGCTGTGGGGTGGGGTAGTGGAGATAAGCTCCCATTACCTCAGGGGTTCCCAATCTTGTTTGTGCCATGGACCACAGACCCCTGCACTACCTATTAAATGCTCCCAATGGCGTGCGTCTCAAATAGCCTCTGCCAAGCAGTTCCTGCTCTTGGCATTCACACACGTGGCTCAGCAACTAAAACCGTTTCTACTGACAGGTGAAGGGCAAAGGTGGGTTATTGGCGTCTAAAAGCCAGTCACATTGGGCAGGTGGGGTTCGTCAGCAATGGTCAGCGACTCATCCAGAAGGAAAACTCTGATCTCAATCCTCCACTGCCTTGCGGCTATACCTGCTCATGGAGAAGGCTCCTAGAATGAACCCCGAGGGAGGCACCTGAGCTGGAGTCCCTCAGGTAGAGTTTGCGCTGATGCTGGTGCCAGACCGTATCGGTCTCTGCCATTCCTCTTTAGCTACGTGGAGAGGGGGAGCCTGCAGCATGGACGACAGCTTGCTCTCCACATCGTACTGCCCTGGCCTGCGTATCACGTCGACAGTTAGGCTGCAATGTCCATGCACAATGCTGGCCAACAGTGAGCCTAAGATGCTGCCTGGCCTGCTGAGTTCCTCCAGCATTTGCAGAATAAACTCTTCTTGGGCTTCCAGCCAGGTACAGGTAACGATTTTCACCAGCATTTTGATGACGAACTCCACCATCTTCATCAGGGATGTTGCCTGGGCGTGTCTAGTCTGATGGTGTTTATATCCCCATTGTCCGACCCTCCTGATTGGTTAGTCCTCATCCAATCAGGCTTCCACTGTCCCACCTTGCTTACAATCAGAACTCCAGTTCTTACTCAGAGCGAGATCTTCATCTTTGTTAAAATTCTTTTCCTCTAGTTTGATTTCAGTGGCTTCCTTTACCAGGCGGTCCCGAAAATCACTGGCGTGGCACTCACATATGTCATGATTTGCAGTAGTTTTGTGTAGGGGTTTCCACCGTGCATCCTGACTGGCCGATATACGCTGCTCCACATTCACAGCGAATCCTGGAATCACCAGCCATCCTTGACTGGCATAAGCTGTGAGTTGAGCTTCATTATGGGTTTGAGGATGGTATTAATCTGGCATTTCTTCAGGATACTGGCGATCCTTAAAGAAACTGTGACGGGACGCATGGTGGAAACCTGCATCAAGGAGCACAGGGTGGTATACCCGGAGAAATCGGCGGTAGCTGAATATTGCATTCGCAATGGCCACAGGGATGACTTCGATGGCACAAAACCAACGTGCCAACGTTGATGGGATTTGTTGTCATAGACAACAGCTGTGGAGGCCTAGGCATTGGGTATTTTTAAAGCAGAGGTTGATAGGTCAGGGCATCTGTAACTGTTAACACTTTTATTTTGCACACTGTTATTATTTTTTCCTTCTACTACGCTGACGTATTAATGCCCTGTAATGATCAGTATGGGTGGCATTCAAAACAAAACCCTTTCAGACTATCTCTGTACACATGACAATAATAAACCGATTTCAGTTCCCTCTGTCCGCTGATCTTACTTATTCTGGAGGTCAGAATTAGATCATAAAGCAGGGGACAAAATTAGGCCATTTGGCCCATCGAATCTGCTCCACCATTTCATCATGGCTGATTTATTATCCCTCTCAACCCTATTCCCCTGCATTCTCCCCATAGCCTGGGACAAATCAAGAACCTGTCAGCTGCTGTTTTCAATATACCCAATGGCTTGGCCTCCAGAGTCTCCATGACAACAAATTCCACAGAGTCACACTCTCTGGCTGGAGAAATTCCTCCTTGTCTCTGTTCTAAATGGATGTCCCTCTGTTCTGAAGCCGTACCCTCTGGTCCTAGAGTCTCCCGCTATAGGAGACATCCTCTCCACATCCACTATCTTGGCCTCTCAAAATTTAATAGGTTTCAGTGAGATCACCCTCAGTCTTCTAAACTCCAGCAAGTACAGGCCCAGAGATGTTAAACACTCCTCGATCATTAACTCTTTCATCCCCAAGATCATTCTCCATGTTATCTTAGAGCATCATCATCATTATACGCCGTGTTTTATGACATCATCATTATGTGCCACGTTGTATGATATAGGCGACCATGAAATTGTTCGGGGCACATTTTTCTGTAGAAGTGGTTTGCCATTGCCTTCTTCTGGGCAGTGTCTTTACAAGCCAGGAGACCACCAGCCATTATGAATACTCTTCAGAGATTGTCTGCCTGGTGTCAGTGGTCACACAACCAGGACTTGTGATCTGCACCGGCTGCTCAAACGACCGTCCACCACCTGCTCCCGTGGCTTCACGTGACCCTGATCGGGGGGCTAAGCAGGTGCTACACCTTGCCCCAGGGTGACCTGCAGGCTAGCGGAGGGATCAAGCACCATACACCTCCTTTGGTAGAGACGTATCTCCACCCAGCCACCATTCTCAGATTAGGGGTCCAAAGCCTGTCACAATGCTCCAAATTCAATCTAACCTTACAAAGCCTCATTCTAATTGCCGTGGATACGTCAGGAGAGGAAACCTTTAGCTTTTAATCCCCCTCGTTTGCGATGCCAGAATTAACGAAGGCTGAGATGGCGTTTGTTCCTGGCGCTGTACTAACCCCACCATTCCCAGGCACGGAGAGCTGTGAGAGGACAGAGCTCTCTCCTACCTATCTTGATGCGGATGTTGTTGGGGTTGGATTTCCGCCCGCCGATGTGGGACAGCAGGATGTTCTGTGGTTTCAGGTCACGGTGGATAACCCCCTTGCTGTGGAGCACCTTCATGGCCCCCACGATCTGTTGCAGGAAGAGGCGGATGGTGTCTTCACTGAGGGTCCCTTTCACTGTAACACAAACCGAACGTCAGGTGCCAGGCCCAGAGCGGAGCCAACCACAAAGCAAAAGCACTCTTTCAAAGTAAGTTTATCGTCATAGGTAGGCAGATATTTCATTGATCCCAAAGGAAATTACAGTGTCACGGTAGCATCACAACTGCACAGATAGAAATACTAGAGGAAGAATGAAAATTACTTACCACAAACAGTCTAACCGGAGGGGGCCATCACTTCCCCAGCTGCAGGTTGACTCATTATAGAGCCTAATGGCTGGGAGTAAGAAAGACCTCATATCGCACTCTTTGGAGCAGCACAGTTGTCTTAGGGTATTACTAACTGTGCTCCTCTGTTCAGCCAAGGTGGCATGCAGAGGGTGAGAACTGCCAGGACTTTCCGTAGGGTCCTTTGTTCTACCACAGTCTCCAGTGCCAGCCTTTCTCATCAGTTTATTGAGCCTGTTGGCATCACCCATGTTGATGCCACTGCCCCAGCACACCACCGCATAGAAGGACATACTGTACATGTCACCATATACAAACCTGGGATTATTTTCTTGCAGGCATACAAAGTTCAAAGTAAATTTATTATCAAGGTACATATATGTCATTACGAGGATTTGAATATAAATGCAAGGATGTAATGCTGAGACCTTATAAAGCATTGGTGAGGCCTCGCAGTGTGTTGTGAGCAGTTCTGGGCCCCTTATCTTAGAAAGGGTGTGAAAAGGGTTTGAAGGTGGTTGACTGAAATGATTCCAAGGTTGAATGGCTTGTCATATCACGAGTGTTTGATGGGTCATTGAAACCTATTGAATGGTGAAAGGCCTCGATAGAGAGGATGCTTCCTATGGTGGGTGAACCGAAGACCAAAGGACACAGTCTCAGAATAGAGGGACCTCCAATTAGAACGGAGATGAGGAGGAATTTCTTTAGCCAGAGAGTGGTGAATCTGTGGAATTCATTGCCATAGGCAGCTGTGGAGGCCAAGTCATTGGGTATATTTAATGCAGAGGTTGATAGGTTCTTGATTGGTCAGGGCAGGAAAGGATATGAGGAGAAGGCAGGAGATTGGGGCTGAGAGGGAGTCTGATGGTTGAGGGGTAATAACTGTTCCTGAACCTGGTGGTGTGGGACCCTAGGCTCAGTTCAGAGTTTAGGTGAGTGAAGTTATCCACACTGGTTCAGGAGTCTGATGGTTGTAGGGTGATAACTGTTCCTGAACCTGGTGGTGTGGGACCCTAGGCTCAGTTCAGAGTTGAGGTGAGTGAAGTTATCCACACTGGTTCAGGAGCCTGATGGTTGTAGGGTAATAACTGTTCCTGAACCTGGTGGTGTGGGACCCTAGGCTCAGTTCAGAGTTGAGGTGAGTGAAGTTATCCACACTGGTTCAGGAGCCTGATGGTTGTAGGGTAATAACTGTTCCTGAACCTGGTGGTGTGGGACCCCAGGCTCAGTTCAGAGTTGAGGTGAGTGAAGTTATCCACACCGGTTCAGGAGTCTGATGGTTGAGGGGTAATAACTGTCCCTGAACCTGGTGGTGTGGGACCCTAGGCTCAGTTCAGAGTTGTGGTGAGTGAAGTTACCCACACCGGTTCAGGAGCCTGATGGTTGTAGGGTGATAACTGTTCCTGAACCTGGTGGTGTGGGACCCTAGGCTCAGTTCAGAGTTGAGGTGAGTGAAGTTATCCACACTGGTTCAGGAGTCTGATGGTTGTGGGGTGATAACTGTCCCTGAACCTGGTGGTGTGGGACCTGAGGCTCCTGTATCTCCTGCCCGACGGTGGTAGTGAGAAGAGAGCATGGCTCCGATAGTGGGAGTCCTTGTTGACGGATTCTGCTTTCCTGTGGCAGTGCTCCATTACGCTTCTACGAGTATAAACCCAGTGGGAGTAGAGCAGTGGGCTAAGCATGCATCCGTGAGGTGTGCCCGTGTTGATCGCCAGAGAGGGGAGAAATTACTTCCGATCTACACTGGCTGTGGTCTCCCATGCTCACTTCTCAACGCTACCACAGGGGACTGAAGAGACACACTCATCATTTTATGATCAACGCAGACGACCCTCAAAGACGCACGTTTAGCTCACTGCTCCGCTCTCTCTACACTCGTGACTGTGTGGCCACATGAAGAACCCTCGCCAGCTCAGAACACACCCTCTTCTCATCATTTCCATCAGAGAGGAAGGGCAGAAGCCTGCTGGCCAAAGTTTAACACTTCAGGAACAGCTCCTTCCCCTCCACCATCAGATCTCTGAACGGCCCACGAACACATGGACACCACCTCACTAATTTTGTTCTCATTTTGCACTACTTAGTTACTTCATGTATTTCTTATTGTAATTTTTCGGTATTGCGATGTAGTGTTGCCGCTAAACAACAGATTTCACAATATATGTCAGTGACATTAAACACAAGAGACTGAGCAGCTGCTGAAGAACACACACACAAATTGCTGGAGGAACTCAGCAGGCCAGGCAGCGTCTACGGAGGGGAACTTTTCAGGCCGAAACTCTTCTTTAGGACTGGAAGGAAAGGGTAAGATGCCAGAATAAGAGGGTGGGGGGAGTGGTAAGAGGACAAGTTAAAAGGTGATAGCTGAAACTAGGTGGGTGGGGAAGGTGGGGGTGAAGAAAGAAGCTGGGAGGTGATTGGTGGAAGAGATAAAGGACTGGAGAGGGAGGAATCTGATAGGAGAGGAGAGTGGACCGTGGGAGAAGGGACCCAGGGGGAGGTGATAGGCAGATGAGGAGACGAGGTAAGTGGGGAATTGAAGAAGAGGGAAGGAGGAACAGGAAAAAATTTACAGAAGAGGAAATCGATGTTCATGCCATCGGGTTGGAGGCTCCCTGGACAGAACATGAGGGGTTGCTCCTCCACCCTGAGAGCAGCCTCATCGTGGCTGAAGATGGGCAACGGTCTGACATGCTAGAATGGGAATGGGGATAGAAATTAAAACGTTTGTCTGCAAGACGTCAGTGGTAATAAACCTGATGAGAAGATTCAGCAATCCAGGAAGATGATATTCAGGGTTCTGGGAAGATGGATTTGGTATCTGGTTGAACAATAGAGGTGGGGGCTTGGTGCACTGTTGAGGTGGGGATTGGGGCATTGACCACATTGGGTTTGGTCTACTGAGATGTGGTATAAATGGTATCCAGTGCACAGAGGCAAATATTTATTTCATATTTCCTTACAGCATAGCAGGAGGCTCTTTGGCCCATCAAATCTATTCTCAATCATCAGAACGATCCCCTTCACCATTTTTCTGCACTGTAAATTGGATCTCCAACATTCCCATTCAGTTCTACCACCCAACTACACACTCGGGGCAATTTTCAGTATTCAATTAACCCAGCAGCCTACATTTGTTTGGGACGTAGGGGGGAACATCTCAGGGTGTTGGAGTTTGGTGTTCAATCCCGGCGTCCTCTGTAAGGGGTTTGTACGTCCTCCCCGTGCAATGTATAGGTTTCCTCCCACCGTCCAAAGGGGTACTGGTCAGTAGGATAACTGGTCATTGCAAACTGTCACATGATTAGTTTGGATTAAATTGGAGTTGCAGAGGGTTGCTGGCGTGGTGTGGCTCTATCACTAAATAAATAAACAAACAAACGAGCAGGGAAGCAACTGACATTTCGACACCAGTACTGCCGAAGGGTCTCGGCCCAAAATATCGACTATTCATTCCTCTCCGTAGATGCTGCCTGACCCGCTGAGTTCCTCCAGCATTTTGTGTGTGATACAGGATTAATAACAAGATTCTTAGCTCTGTGGAGGAACAGAGGGATCTTGGTTAAGAAGGCGCATGGTGTATTGGCCTCCATTTGTCAGTGGGGCTGAGTTCCAGAGCAACGGGGTGATGTTGCGGCTTTCTAAGATTCTGGTTGGACCACGCTTGTATTGTGCTCAGTTCTGGTCACCTCACTATAGGAAGGATGTGGAAGCTTTGGAGAGGGTGCAGAGGAGATTTACAAGGATGCTGACTGGCTTAGAAAGAGTGCAGAGGAGATTCACCAGGATGCCGCTTGGATTAGAGAGGGTGCAGAGGAGATTTACCAGGATGCTGCCTGTATTAGAGAGGGTCCAGAGGAGATTCACCAGGATGCTGCCTGGATTAGAGAGGGTGCAGAGGAGATTTACCAGGATGCTGCCTGGATTAGAGAGGGTGCAGAGGAGATTTACCAGGATGCTGCCTGGATTAGAGAGGGTGCAGAGGAGATTTTCCAGGATGCTGCCTGGATTAGAGAGGGTGCAGAGGAGATTCACCAGGATGTCGCCTGGATTAGAGAGGGTGCAGAGATTTTCCAGGATGCTGCCTGGATTAGAGAGGGTGCAGAGAAGATTTACCAGGATGCTGCCTGGATTAGAGAGGGTGCAGAGGAGATTCACCAGGATGTCGCCTGGATTAGAGAGGGTGCAGAGGAGATTTACCAGGATGCTGCCTGGATTAGAGAGGGTGCAGAGATTTTCCAGGATGCTGCCTGGATTAGAGAGGGTGCAGAGGAGATTCACCAGGATGTCGCCTGGATTAGAGAGGGTGCAGAGGAGATTTACCAGGATGCTGCCTGGATTAGAGAGGGTGCATTCACCAGGTTGTCGCCTGGATTAGAGAGGGTGCAGAGGAGATTTACCGGGATGCTGCCTGGATTAGAGAGGGTGCAGAGGAGATTCACCAGGATGTCGCCTGGATTAGAGAGGGTGCAGAGGAGATTCACCAGGATGTCGCCTGGATTAGAGAGGGTGCAGAGGAGATTCACCAGGATGTCGCCTGGATTAGAGAGGGTGCAGAGGAGATTCACCAGGATGCTGCCTGGATTAGAGAGGGTGTAGAGGAGATTCACCAGGATGCTGCCTGGATTAGAGAGGGTGCAGAGGAGATTCACCAGGATGTCGCCTGGATTAGAGAGGGTGCAGAGGAGATTCACCAGGATGTCACCTGGATTAGAGAGGGTGCAGAGGAGATTCACCAGGATGCTGCCTGGGATTAGAGAGGGTGTAGAGGAGATTCACCAGGATGTTGCCTGGATTAGAGAGGGTGCAGAGGAGATTCACCAGGATGCTGCTTGGATTAGAGAGGGTGCAGAGGAGATACACCAGGATGCTGCCTGGATTAGAGAGGGTACAGAGGAGATTTACCAGGATGCTGCCTGGATTAGAGAGGGTGCAGAGGAGATACACCAGGATGCTGCCTGGATTAGAGAGGGTGCAGAGGAGATTCACCAGGATGTTGCCGGGATTAGAGAGGGTGCAGAGGAGATTTACCAGGATGTTGCCTGGATTAGAGAGGGTGCAGAGGAGATTCACCAGGATGCTGCCTGGATTAGAGAGGGTGCAGAGGAGATTTACCAGGATGTTGCCTGGATTAGAGAGGGTGCAGAGGAGATTTACCAGGATGCTGCCTGGATTAGAGAGGGTGCATTCACCAGGTTGTCGCCTGGATTAGAGAGGGTGCAGAGGAGATTTACCGGGATGCTGCCTGGATTAGAGAGGGTGCAGAGGAGATTCACCAGGATGTCGCCTGGATTAGAGAGGGTGCAGAGGAGATTCACCAGGATACTGCCTGGATTAGAGAGGGTGCAGAGGAGATTTACCAGGATGCTGCCTGGATTAGAGAGGGTGCAGAGGAGTTTCACCAGGATGTCGCCTGGATTAGAGAGGGTGCAGAGGAGATTTACCAGGATGCTGCCTGGATTAGAGAGGGTGCAGAGATTTTCCAGGATGCTGCCTGGATTAGAGAGGGTGCAGAGGAGATTCACCAGGGTGTCGCCTGGATTAGAGAGGGTGCAGAGGAGATTTACCAGGATGCTGCCTGGATTAGAGAGGGTGCATTCACCAGGTTGTCGCCTGGATTAGAGAGGGTGCAGAGGAGATTTACCGGGATGCTGCCTGGATTAGAGAGGGTGCAGAGGAGATTCACCAGGATGTCGCCTGGATTAGAGAGGGTGCAGAGGAGATTCACCAGGATGTCGCCTGGATTAGAGAGGGTGCAGAGGAGATTCACCAGGATGTCGCCTGGATTAGAGAGGGTGCAGAGGAGATTCACCAGGATGCTGCCTGGATTAGAGAGGGTGTAGAGGAGATTCACCAGGATGCTGCCTGGATTAGAGAGGGTACAGAGGAGATTCACCAGGATGTCGCCTGGATTAGAGAGGGTGCAGAGGAGATTCACCAGGATGTCACCTGGTTTAGAGAGGGTGCAGAGGAGATTCACCAGGATGCTGCCTGGGATTAGAGAGTGTGTAGAGGAGATTCACCAGGATGTTGCCTGGATTAGAGAAGGTGCAGAGGAGATTCACCAGGATGCTGCTTGGATTAGAGAGGGTGCAGAGGAGATACACCAGGATGCTGCCTGGATTAGAGAGGGTACAGAGGAGATTTACCAGGATGCTGCCTGGATTAGAGAGGGTGCAGAGGAGATACACCAGGATGCTGCCTGGATTAGAGAGGGTGCAGAGGAGATTCACCAGGATGTTGCCGGGATTAGAGAGGGTGCAGAGGAGATTTACCAGGATGTTGCCTGGATTAGAGAGGGTGCAGAGGAGATTCACCAGGATGCTGCCTGGATTAGAGAGGGTGCAGAGGAGATTTACCAGGATGTTGCCTGGATTAGAGAGGGTGCAGAGGAGATTTACCAGGATGCTGCCTGGATTAGAGAGGGTGCATTCACCAGGTTGTCGCCTGGATTAGAGAGGGTGCAGAGGAGATTTACCGGGATGCTGCCTGGATTAGAGAGGGTGCAGAGGAGATTCACCAGGATGTCGCCTGGATTAGAGAGGGTGCAGAGGAGATTCACCAGGATGTCGCCTGGATTAGAGAGGGTGCAGAGGAGATTCACCAGGATGTCGCCTGGATTAGAGAGGGTGCAGAGGAGATTCACCAGGATGCTGCCTGGATTAGAGAGGGTGTAGAGGAGATTCACCAGGATGCTGCCTGGATTAGAGAGGGTGCAGAGGAGATTCACCAGGATGTCGCCTGGATTAGAGAGGGTGCAGAGGAGATTCACCAGGATGCTGCCTGGGATTAGAGAGGGTGTAGAGGAGATTCACCAGGATGTTGCCTGGATTAGAGAGGGTGCAGAGGAGATTCACCAGGATGCTGCTTGGATTAGAGAGGGTGCAGAGGAGATACACCAGGATGCTGCCTGGATTAGAGAGGGTACAGAGGAGATTTACCAGGATGCTGCCTGGATTAGAGAGGGTGCAGAGGAGATACACCAGGATGCTGCCTGGATTAGAGAGGGTGCAGAGGAGATTCACCAGGATGTTGCCGGGATTAGAGAGGGTGCAGAGGAGATTCACCAGGATGCTGCCTGGATTAGAGAGGGTGCAGAGGAGATTTACCAGGATGTTGCCTGGATTAGAGAGGGTGCAGAGGAGATTGACCAGGATGCTGTCTGGATTAGAGAGCATGTCTTATGGGGAAAGACTGAGCGAGCTAAGGCACTTCTCTTTGGAGAGGAGGATGAGAGATGACTTGATAGAAGTGTACAAGACGATAAGAGGCACAGATCAAGTGAATAGCCAGAGGGACTTTTCCCCAGGGTGAAAATGGCTAATACAAGGGGGGGGGGGAGCATAATTTTAAGGAGATTGGACGTAAGTATTGGGTGGGGCATGTCAGAGGTAGTTTTTTTTTACACAGAGAGTGGAACACACTGCCAGAGATGGTGGTAGATGCAGATACATTAGGGACATGTAAAAATGCTTAGAGAGGACATGGATGACAGGAGAATGGAGAGCTATGAGGAAGGGAAGGGAGCAGGTTGATCTTGGGAGCAGGTTAAAAGGTTGGAACAACATCGTGGGGCTATGTGTCTGTTTGCAGGGAAGTTCCCTGTGAGATTGGGGTCAGAGCATCGGGGGAAATGGGGAGAAATTCTCTGCACAGCAGATTTCAGCACTGGGGGAGTGGGGTTCATTCGTACACACTGGGACTGAGTGGTGTTGGGTTTCTGGGTTTTAACAGAGTACTTGGAACTGCCTATGTTTAAGAAACCAGGAGGCAAGACAAAGTGCGGGGTTGATCTCCCCGCTTGCACTATGACCCGAGCTTCCCTACAAAGCACTTTCCCAATTCTTCCACATTATAGAGTGTTGTCATGCGGTCCTCGACAAACAAGCAAACAATTAGATCGATTTTATATTCTGCAGAGTCAGTCCAGAGAAATCTTCATCAAATTGCCAATTCTGCCTGCATCCAAAGCAAATGCAGACTATCTAATGAGTCACAGATAGCTTAAGTTACAATACCTTCTCAGCACTTAAACACAACTAGAACAGAGGGTGACTGGGTTAAACAGTGCCCGCTGTAACATATTAAATGTTAATAAATATTATAATGACCTATTCACACACAACAAATCACAAGAACGGCAATTTCAACCTGACAGCACATACTAAATATTGGAGATTTGAAGATCTGTCACACACAGACCTTCAGGAGAGGGAAACCAGAGGTCCATAAGCCAGTCCTCATCAGAGGATCAGAGGTGGGGGGAGTCAGCTACATTAAATTCCTGGGTGTTATTATCTCAGAGGACCTGTTCTGAAAGAGAGCACAGCAGCACCTCAACTTCCTCAGGAGTTTGCAGAGATTCAGCATGACGTCTACAACTTTGAGAATCTTCTATACACGTGTCTATTGATTGGCTGCATTAGTACGGCCTGGTATGGAAACACCAATATCTTTGAACAGAAAATCCTACAAAAGGTAGCGGATTCGGCCTAGTCCATCATGGGTAAAATCCTCCCAACCACAAACGCGATCATAGGAAAGCAGCATCCATCATCAGAGACCCCTACCATCCAGGACATGCTCTCTTCTCTCTACTGCCATCAGGAAGAAGGTACAGGAGCCTCAGGTCACGAACAGTTACTATCCCCCAAACATCAGGTTCTTGAACAAAAGAGGATAAATACACTCACTTGCCCATCATTGAGATGTTCCCACAACCAATGATCTCACTTTAAGGACTCTTTATCTCATATATTTATTTATATTTGCATTTACACAGTTTGCTGTCCTCTGCACTCTGGTTGATCTTTCATTGATCCTGTTATAGTTACTATTCTAATGCCCCAGGAAAACTAATCTCTGTGTTGTATATGGTGACATGGATGCACTTGGATAATAAAATTTACTTCGAACTTTGAACCTAGAACCAGTGGTTGGGGTTCAGTTCCAGCCGCTGTCTGTAAGGAGCTTGCAATGTGGGAGGAAACCAGAGCACCCGGAGGAAAACCACAAGGTCGCAGGAAGACCCTTCAAACTCCTTACAGACAGCAGCAGGAATTGACCCTGGGTCACCGGTGTTGTAATAGTGTTATGTTAACTCATGCATGCTGCTCTTTTGTTGCCACTTATCGAAGCAAGTTGTTGGTTTCAATATTTCAGGACTGTGTCAAAGGCTGCGTAGTATTTGGGTGTGGTAAATTGTTGGAAGATCTTCTCACTTTTTATTCCAATAACCAAGCAAGTACATAAAACCAGATGCTTACAATCATAAACCATAAAGCCATAAGATAAGGGAGCAGCATTAGGCTATTTGACCCATCTAATCTGCTCCATCATTTCATCAAGGCTAAACCATTTCCCTCTCAGCCCCAGTCTCCTGTATCCCTTCATGGCCTGACTCTATCAACCTCTGCCTTAAATATATTTGACTTCCACAGCCACCGTGGCAATGAATTCCACAGATTTGCCACCTTCTGTCTAAAGAAATTCTTCTTCTTTCAGAACACTCGGGTGGTCCAGGTGACTTATCTATCTCAGACCTTCCAGCTTCCCAAGGACCTTCTCCCTAATAATGGCCACTTCACTCACTTCTGCCCCCAACACTCTTGAACTTCCACCATACAGCTAATGTCTTCCAAAGTGAAGACTGATACAAAATACTTATTCAGTATGTCCAGCATCTCCTTCTTTCCCATTACTACCTCTCCAGCATCATTTTCCAGCCTCGTCTCTTTCTGAAGAAACTTTTGATTTCCTTTTTAATATTATTACCTTCATGTTCCATCTTTTCCTTCTTTATGACCTTTCTAGTTGCCTTCTGTTGGTTTTTAAAAGCTTTCTGATCCTCTAAACCCTGCCACCTCCATCCACCATTAGTACAGATGGCTTCTCACAATATACAAAAGCTACAATGAACTGTCAGGTTAGCAGAAATACTCATTGACTACCGCCCAGCATCACTGTAGAACTTGTACGGGCCCAGGGCAAAGAAATGGGTAGGAAAAATCGTTGAAGACACAACCCACCCTGCAAACTGCCCTTTCCAAAAACTCCCTTCTGAAAAGCGCTATAGGGCCATTAAAACAAAAGAAAACTTTACACCATCCTAAAACTTTCTTCCCCTAGGCAGTTAATCTGATCAACCATTCTAGTTAGCGTCTCCCCCACCCCCGTCTATTACCTTAGTCTCTCCATCGTAAGATCTGTAAACCACTTTTTACAATGGTGTTTATGTTGTAAAAACATGCTGGAATTTATGTATTTATGCGCATTTTATTCCATATGTACCCATTAACCTGTAAATTTACTTTTTTTCAGTCCCTAAGACCAGAAGGCACAGGAGCAGAATCAGGCCACTTGGCCCATCGAGTCTGTTCCACCATTTCATCATGGCTGATCCGTTCTCCCTCTCAGCCCTAATCTCCTGTCTTCTTCCCGTATCCCTTCATGCTCTAACTAATCAAGAATCTGTGAACTTCAGCCTTAAATATACTCAATGACTTGGCCTCCACAGCTGCCTGTGGCAATAAATTCCACGGATTCACCACACTCTGGGCAAAGGAATTCCTCCTCATCTCCGTTACAGAAAGACCTTCTATTCTAAGGCTGTGTCCCTGGTCTTAGACTCCCCCACCATAGAAAACATCATCTCCACATCCACTGTAACAAGGCCTTTCAATATCCAATAGGTTTCAATGAGGTCCTCACTCATTCTTCTAAGTTCCAGTGGGTAGAGGCCCAGAACCATCAAACGTTCCTCATGTGACAAGTGTTTCAATCCTGGAATTATTTCTGTGAACCTCTTTAGAACCCTCTCCAATGACAGCACATCCTTTGGACTAATTCTGCTCCTATATCATATGGTCTTTCTAAGATAAGGAGCCCAGGACTGCTCACAATACTCCAAGTGAGGCCTCACCAGTGCTTTATAAAGCCTCAGCATTAGGTCCTTGCTTTTATATTCTAGTCTTCTTGAAATGAATGCTAACACTGCATTTGCCTTCCTCACCACAGACTCAACCTGGTAATTAATCTTTAGGGAATCCTGCACAAGGACTCCCAAATCCCATTGTACCTCAGATTTTGAATTTTTCCTTCAGTTAGAAAACAATGTGCCCTTTCATTTCTTCTACCAGAGAGCATGACCATATATTTCCTGACACTGTACTCCACCTGCCATTTCTTTGCCTATTCTCCTCATCTGTCCAAGACCTTCAAGAGCCTCTCTACTTCTCAACACTACCAGCCCCTCCACCATCTTCATATTGTCCTCAAACTTTGCAACAAAGCCATCAATTCCATCACTGGCATATAATGTAAAAAGAATCAGTCTGAGCACAGACCCCTGTGGAACACTATTAGTCCCTGGCAGCCAACCAGAAAAGGCTCACTTCATCTCCACTCTTTGTCTCCTGCCAATCAGTGACTATTTATCCATGCTGGAATCTTTCCTGTAACCCCATGGGCTCATAGCTTGTTAAGCAGCCTCATGTGAGGCCCCTTGTCAAAGGCCTTCTGAAAATACAAGTATACAATATTAATCAATTATCCTTTGTCTATCATGAATGTT